>NC_056729.1:1240049184-1240119184 GCF_019279795.1 Protopterus annectens
ATGGAAGCAATGAACATTTAGATCCTAAAAATGTCAAAAAAGTTGAAAGATACCTCCTCAAGATACAAAGGCATACCATGACACTGTAACATGTGCAATGTAAGCACTGCACTAATCATGTAAAATAAAATGACATACTGAAACAAGCCTGTTGCTTAAACTATTTTTACATAGCATACTATATTGCTGAAAACCAATTGCTAACTTCGAGGGAAATGAAGTTTGATGTGCTCACCAATTGTCAAGGAAAGAGAGTGGACAATTCATTCCTCTTAATCCCTATTCCTCACGTTTCTGCCCAGCCAGGAAACCTCTTGCTGCCATATACACACACTTTAACAAGTCACATATGCCATGACAACAAATAATGACGGACATGAAATCAGCATCTACACAAAAATGCCTCAGAGGCACAGGAAGATAAGACCAATTGACTTACTACAATTAATTAGAAAAAAGGCTTTTTTTCCCCCTGTGAGCTTGGATGATTTTTTTTTGCTCTTCAGAGTTAAGGAGACAAACACCAGATAGGGGATTTGCACCAGGCTCCAGAATGCCTAGATGTAGCTCTGATGAAGGGGGTATACCTCTATACTACCAGAACAAAAGTTAGTGGAGGTGGTGTGCCTCAGGCAAGTTGCCATTTGTTGTTGCACTCTAGCAGCAAGAAAGACTGAAGAAGGTAAGGGACTGGGACTCCCTACTACATGAAAAACAGAACAGAAGCTTTTGCTTCTCATATGCCTATAGCAGAGTGTGCATGTGTGCATCTGCAGCATAACCATTACTTATTTAAGGCAAAGAAATAACTATAATTAACTAACCTTGAAATGTGAGGCTTGGCAGATTAGCATGTATAGGAGCCCGGGTTGCTTTCATTCTAAACCACCCTGTCCCCCAGGCTTATTATTTAGGACCAAAAAACAAACATGCTCTTTTGGATACACCTTCCTGATTTGTCTTAAACACAGGTATTTACGCAATTGTTTAGCACACATTTATTACTTGATAAAGCAAAATTAGTTTATGTGCATTTGCTTGAAATCTGAGTAGGCTTGAATACTCTCCTAGCAAGAAATTAAGTTACATTTAGTAACCAAGGTTACCTGCAATTATGACCTCATATACAGCCACCCCCTTCCATTGGTACTTCACTCACAATTACTTTATGAAACTTTCTCCTACCTTGCCATAAACAAAATGTAAAGGGGTAGAGATATTTTTAACCTCATCTTTGTTCAAAAATTCACCTGCCTCTCTCAGTCTTTTTCCAGGTACAATATTGCAAGAAACCACAAGTGGATAACTATAGTTCTTCATTTCCGCCTCCACTTCACCCAAGACCACTAATTTGTTACCGAAGCATTTTTCACTTAAATGACCAATTAACTGATTTGGGTTCAGCAGACTGTACCACAATTCAATTCCCCCTTCACCTACTCAATTATTTCCATTTCTTCTTGTCTGCCATCGCCATCACAGCAATCTCTCACAGACCCTATAACAACTACCTATTACTGCCACTGGACACTACCCATGTAACTGTTCCCATGATGTTATATGGTTCTATTCTCATCCCCTCCCACTAAGTTATTTTTTTCCTGTCACTCTTCTAGTATACCAGAGGTCTTCCAACAATGTCAGCAACCTCTTACATCAACATTTTTCACTTTTCCCCAAATTTCATCCTCACTATGCAACCAATTCCTATTTACAGTCTTACAGAGCCTTGCAACCATGATGAACACCATCTGTTTTCCCTTTCCCATCTCTTCACATTCCTTTTATTCTGGCACCTAATTTCAGTGCTTCTAATTCTACCATGTTCTTCACCCCTCTCCAACTGAACAAGTGCCTCTCCCACATGGAGCATGCACCTGAACACAAACCATGAAAACGAAAACAGACCCTAAAAAGGGAGGAAAAAGGCAAAGACTAAAATCACTATACTTCTTGACAAACTAATCTGAAAAAGGGAGGAGGGGGGACTCGGAAGACACTATACTTCTCAAAAAACTAATCTGAAAAGAAACATGATAGCCCTTACAAACCATAGTGATCTATAAGAAAGGTACTAAAATATCACTTAATATATAAGCTCCAAGTGTACTTCTGTAGCTTATGTAAAATGTTCATTATACTGCTATTTATTTATTTTTTTAAGGTTAATGGTTTTAAACTTGATTTCAGGATGGAGTTCACCCAGCTTAGTATTTTAGTTTTCTCCAGCTTAGTGTTTTGTAGCCTCTTGTATATGGCTATCAAACTCCAGAAACATTGTGTGTGCATGTGTGTTAAAAAAACATATTATAACTAAAGCAAAGAGTAAGATCTTTTAAAATAAAAGGTAGTTTGAATCCTTAGGGAAATGCATCAAGAAAACTGAAATATTAGCTTCTGGTGTATTATGTGCCCAAAGAGTGGCGTACAGCAACAGTGGTCCCTCTCCACAAAGGTGGTGCCTCAACGGATCCTGGAAACTATTGCCCCATAAGCCTGACTAGCTTGGTCTGCAAAGCTATGGAAAGGACCATCATGGACCTCATAAATAAAGATATTGGGGACCTACAGACACTGGATTCTACCCAGTTCGGCTTTGTTAAGGGCAGATCCTGCCTCTTAAACCTGGTTGATTTCTTTGAAACAGTCACCAAGGCCATTGACGAGGGGAAGGTGGTCCACACAGCCTACCTGGACCTCGCAAAAAGCCTTCAATACAATACCCCACTCGGGCATTATAGATAAGCTCACCAGCTTAAATATAAACCCCTATGTCACTAGATGGATTGCAAACTGGCTCAAGGACAGAACCCACATGGTTAGAATTGCTGGAGCCATGTCAGACTCCAAACCAGTTACAAGTGGTGTCCCACAAGGCTCAGTCCTGGGACCTCTCTTGTTCGGCATATATTTCTCGGAGGTACAGGCCAACACGGAAGGACTGTGGCTGACCAAGTTCGCAGATGACTGCAAACTGGGCGCCATAATCGACTCTCCAGCTGACACAAGCATCCTCCAAAAGGGCCTCATACAAACAGACAACTGGTGCCAGAGCCATGGCCTCAAGCTAAATGCCAAAAAGTGTATAGTCATCCCCTTTGGCAAAAACAAAGTGCCCACAAATTACCACATAGGTGGTAATCCATTAAGTATAGAAGAAGTAATTAGGGACCTGGGGACCCAAGTTGATAGCAATCTCTCATTTGACAACCACGTGGCCAAAGTGGTTAGAAAAACATTTTATATAGCCCACCTAATCATGAAGGGATTCACATTTAGATCAGGGGAGGTCATCGTGCCTCTTTACTCATCCCTCATCAGGCCCATAATTGAGTACAATGCCCCTTTTGGGATGTACCTTACCAGACACCTGCAGCAATTGGAAAGACCCCAAAAGTACCTCACCAAGAGGATCAAAGGGCTCAAACAGATGCCATATGCTCCCCGGTTAAAGAAACTCCAGCTCTACTCAGTGGCATACCGCCTGCTCAGAGGCGATCTGTGCCTGACATATAAAGCCATGTCCAACCCGGAATTAATGGACATGCTGCACCTCAGAAAATCCAAATCCCATCGAGCTACGCGCTCGAGAGACTTGAACCTCAGCACTGAAATAAATAGGACATGCTGGAGGGACAGATTCATAACGCAGAGGCTCCCTTCACTCTGGAATAAAATCCCAGTCCAGGTTAAGCAGAGTCCCTCATTGACTCTCTTCAAGAGGAATCTTGATGAGTGGATGGGAGATCGTAGGTTTACCCCGGGTATCACTTCTGTGTCACTGTTAGACAGAGGCACAGTATACTAACCTCGAAAAAGGGCATAGCAAAATAAATTTAAAATGGGTAGCGAAAGCCAAACACATTCTGGCTAGGCTTATAAATGCCCTAGGGCAGATAGCCTAGTATGAACCTATGAACCTATAAAATAAGGTAACTTAAAAGATAGGTGCAATGTAAAGACAGCAAGTAAAACAGAAATGGTTTCACCCACACGACCGAGAATGAAATTTTTTCATAGAACACTCTCCCATACCACATCAGGCTCACCTCATCATATCCCATTTTCAGAAACACTCTACTGCAGTACCGGAAAGCAATCAAGGAATGTTAAGAGTCCTTTGATAAGAACACGGTCACCTACAGGTCTTATGAACTCCCCTAATCCTTCAGCAAAGGTAGACCATTAATAATTGAATACCCTGCCAATCTTTTAGTATGCACACCCCATCATATCCATGACATAGGCATCTCTGTTCCTACTAGATCTTATCTTCCCTATTTTCCAAACTCTAAATTGGAAAAGCTAATGTAAACATGCTACTTTATTAGAAATGCAGAAGAATTATGTAACATTCTGCTATACAAAAAGTGTAAAATAACAGCAAATGAACCTTCTAAAGTTTTGCAGCTAAGTAAACTTAACACTCAATTGTGCTGAAGAATATAACTTAAGTTTATTTATACTAGCTACCGTCTCTCAGCCTGAGTTGCGGCTGAAAAGGGTTTCTGGACCAGTCTACCCACCTGGTTAACAAACAGAAAAAAAAATAAAAAAAAAAAATAATTGACAACTTCTCACACAAACATATGCGGAAATACAAAAAAAAAATCTCATTTCATTTAAGATACTCTTTCCAATTAGGACTTAACACTATCTTGCTTCAGTTAACCCTTGCCCAACACCAACACCCCTCCCACACATAGCCGTTTCATACTTATACTGCATCCTGTATAATGTGATGCTGCCAATGAAGACTCCTTAACTGCTGCTACTTGCCATTGGTAGGTCCCCATCCTCATTTTCATTTATTTTTTTCTGTCATTCCCATTTTTTCCATGCAGAACCATCTCACTCTCTCTCAGTGTGCCACTTGAACTCACACCTACCACTATTAGATAGCATTGCTGTAGCCTCTTCTTTAATCTCCCCTCTGGCACAGCATTGGCTCCATCGTATATGGTTAGTTTGCTTATGATAATACATCACTACAGTTATATCAGCTTAGTGATTTTCATGCAGTAGCATTGGCAAGTAGTAGTGTGTTTTCTGTTACAACCAACTTCTGTACTAGTTATGACTGGCTGAAGAAACAAATCCCTGTACTAAGCATAATTAGCTGTAAAAATGGTTATACTTAGTTACCTGTCTACATATTTGCCTGCTGCATTTTTACACCTGCATTACTGTGTACATTTCCATTGCATATCTCTGATTACAACTTGTAATCACATTTTCAACATTTGTCTACCATTAGTAACTCAGCTCAGCTGGCTGTCCACTCTAAATGGATTCCATCAAACTAAACAAACTCAGTTAATAAACACAAATAGGCAAATAAACGTACATTGGCTGTAATGCATGGTCAACTATAACAAAAACAAGAAGGCACTGCAAGCTCAGACAGCTAACCGCTCAACTAGAGTGCTTGCCACTTATCTTGGCTCTTCCCTAATAGGTTTGTTCCAACATGAGCATCATCTCACCATTAGAAACAGAATAGAGGGATTCAGGAAATGCAGCCTTAATATCCAAGTGTGTTTGCTGAGATAACACTACACCTAGCGATTACAGTGACTCATGTACAGAAAGCACAAAGACATAAAATATCAGGATTTGCGGACAGAAACAAGAGCAATGTGGAAGAAAGTTACCCAGACAGTTCCAAGAATAGTAGGGGTAATGGATCTAATAAAGAATCTTGATATGCTACCAATACATGTCAACCATTATACCGATTACACTTTTTTCCCAGATACAATTACAACTATCTAAGTCATTTGGAGGCTAGTACCCTTGCTCTTTTAACTATACTTCGTCAGGCAATTAACATTCCAGGATATTAGTCATTTCTTTTTATAACAAGGCACAAGTTAAGAAGACCCCAAAGTAATTAAAACAACTCAAAATATTTACAAACTGATATATGGACACCCAAGAAGAGGGTAACAAGCCCTTACTATAGCACCGAGGAAATAAAAAAAAATTCTCACATATATAAGGGTGTTTCTGAGTAGACACATGATCACTCACTTTTTTCTTTTAATCAACTGTCTTTGTTTTTACTCCCCCGCCTATCCTTTATTTCCATAACTTTAACATTCAAATTCACAAACATAAATATGGAGTAAAGCAGCCAAACAATCAATTAACTTCCCAATGCTGGTATATCTACAATACAGTCATTAACAGCAATAGTGATAAAGAGATCACTGAAGAAAACCACACCTGAGTACAAATAAGTGCAGGGAGAAGCACCTTCTATTTTGTCCCCACTGGGGAGAAGGCCTGGGGTTTGAGTATTTGACAATGATTCCATTCAGACAGCTAAGGTCACTTCTGTATGTTGACCATTCTTGGTTTAGAAAGCAGGAAGGGTTCAAGTGATTTTGAGGAACGTAGAGGTGTCCAGTCTCTTACAGTTAGCAGACACAGAATTAGGTCTTTTCAGCACTTGTGAACCTACCTGGGTTACTGAAGATTGAGCCAGTCTGTCTCTTACTTCCACGGGAGAAAAAAGGTGTGTGGGCCACCTGGAAGTCATACTTTCACTTGTGCTGGTCATAGCAGACAATTTCCATTTGTTGAGTCCATATATTTTAATAGTGGTTTGATATGCTGCTCATTCTGTTGTCATCTGAGGGGAAAAATCATTATCCACATAAATGTGCTGATCATTGTAGAAAACAGCCCTCCCTGGAAACCAGAAATGTGAGAGAATCCACTATTTCAATGCAAATAAGGAGAAGCAAATCAGGATCAGTCTCTCTGTAGTGTTGCTCAGACTTGGGGTCTACCACTACCAATCCTAAAGTCAAACTGTGACTGCAGTTCAAATCAGTGATAGAATGCAAAAATCATTAATGTCAAAGAATACTGACAGACACAAAAAAGTTGGATTCACCTTAAGTACATTACCTACACTGCAAATATGACTTATCACAGCAGCTCCACTAAATATGTTATTGACAACTGAACTTCAATGTTACTGTCTAATAAATTTTAGGAAACAAAGAATGACAACAAATATGCTCCCTTTTGCTGTTATTAGCATACAGTAACCTAAAAGAACCTGCCAGCAATAAAACAGTGCATTACACTAAAATGTCTATTCTTTTATAATTAGTGCAGGGGGGTAGACAGACAACAGAATACTAGCTTTCTTGTACAGCATTATCTGCAAAATGTGGTCAAGAGAAGAGTGGAATGATAAAATGTTGCCCTTTAAGTGAACATGACATATTTTACACGTTTACTTAAAAGTGGGGCATAGACACATTTTTTAAAGTGCTTATTTGTTGGTTTAATTAGTTAAAGAGGTTGGTTTATGGACCCATTTCAATTATGACCCATGCCCAAATTACATAAACACTAAGCAAAATAATGTAAATATATTTCTACAAGATTGCCAGCCTGCTGGCAACTCAGGGCTGACAAGCAATCAAGGAAGTTGGAGGACCACATGAGGCAGTCTTTACTGGCTAATGGAAGCTGATCGAGGGCCTGGGGGTTTATGGCTTTATGCCATACTACTATAGAGGCTGAAAACAACATTAGTGTCCCACAAGCATGTGTGTCTACACAGGGGGCTGAAGTTGACACAAGGGAAACACTGCCAGCCCAGCTAGCTGGAATTTTGTAAATTATGTCATTTGAGAATATTAATATATATAGAAATGTAACAAAAAGGAGACACTGCCAGTCCAGCTATCTGGAATTTTGTAAATAGTTATATGTCATTTGTGAATACCAGCATGATGCAATTGCTTGTGTTACCAAATATATTAGAGCTATGTGTACATTAAACTACTGGTACAGAAGTGTGTGTTGAACAGGGTTTGTATAGCACTTAACTTCAAATATGTGTCCACAGTGTACCCTACTGGAAAAGAACAGAAATGTAGATCAACTATATACTTGTGCAAATGTATATGTTTTAACAGTAGAAACTGGAACATACAGAGTTAACTTGAAAAACTTCAAGAAAATAAGTTGAAATTTAAATGTTTTACGATTGTGCTATAAAAGTTAGTTTCAATGCAGCAAGGAGACACGATGTCTAGAACTAGGGTGCCTTTTGCATTGTTTTATAAGTGTTTTATGTCTTTTAGCAATTGCAAACAACTGAAGGTGATGTATTTTTCACAAAGAGATGTCAAATGCTACAGTAGGAATTTAGCTTGGGAACTTAAGTCAGGTGACCAAAAGTGATGTCATCCAAGATAACTCAGCATTAATATTTGATATTAACTTAAGAACTCTCTCAGAGAGAGACTGGGCATTTTGTATTTTGTTTTGGACCTAGCAAGAGCATCCACTCATCACCATCTGCACTTGCCTTGCTATAAGTAAGTCTAGGGTACAGTAATTTCTTTTAGATTCAGATAAGAATACAATAAAGTATAGCTTTGATGTTTTCTTTATTTATTTGAGACTGTCCCGCAATGCTGTTTTAAAATATTTCTTGTGATTTTGAATTCTGAACTAACCGTGTTTGTGTACTGAGTATTGTCTTGTTCTTTTATTATTTATTATTAAATCTGTTTAAGCCTATCTTTGTGGCTGATATTTGTGAGACATATTTAAGATCTGAGAGTACTTGCATATGTATTTGGTGACACTGTACAGGCCACTCCTAAATAGCCCTATTCTTGGACAGACTACCATTTGGATTAATAGTAACATTACACAGTAGGATTGGACACCCTTTGTAAGGACCTTAAGTAGCTGAAAAAAACAGTTGGCTGGCGGCAGCTGGAACTACCTTATAGTCCGGGCATAGCTAGTAAACCTGTGCCAACCTTTCCCAGGTGTGTGTGTGTGTGTGTGTGTGTGTGTGTGTGTGTGTGTGTGTGCGCGTGCGCATTTGCATACAAATCAAATCTGAATGTGTGTGTGTGTGTGTGTGTGTGTGTGTGTGTGTGTGTGTGTGTGTGTGTGTGTGTGTGTGTATCAGCTACTTGGGCAGGGACATGAAGCACTGGTTGGACAGAGTGGGTGCTGGAGGTATTAGCTTGGCTACTCGGCTGAGTTCTCAACCCTGCAGCTGCACCAGTGGGTAACTGTGATCTCTGTGTGCTCTTAAGGGAAACTGCACTTTACTGTGTGTGTACTTGTCATTCTCCTATTGTGTATGTTCCTCACTGTTGCCAGTGGTGAGGATTGAGGCTCCTTGATTACTGGAGCAGTGCAGGGATGTCACACACCCATTGGTATGCGCTTGTGTCATTACATACCCACCCCTTTGGGGAAGGCCATGACTTAAAAAAATATCCCTGAGGTTGGGGGGGGTGATGCTGGTCGGGACACCTCCTACTCTACTCCCTCTTCAAAAAGATGGATAACCACTCTCTTAACTTTAACCACAGGATGATGGCCACAGTTTGAGGAGAACAGCAATTAATCTACAGGGGGTTGGAGAGTAGGAGTGGCACTGGCACTAACATTCATCCTGGTTGAGTGGCCAAAAATACAAAAAAATTCCTAGAGGCTTGGTGAATGGACAGAAATTATGAATCATTTTGACTAGGACACACTACAAATACTTTTCGGTTAGCAATCAACTCTAATAATAGTACGTATAAAGAACTGAATGACAACAAACTCACTAAAGGTATAATGTCTACAAATGCCATTGTGTATCTTTGAAACAAAGTGAGAGCTAAGGAAACAGTGGCATAACAATTAAGAAACAAAATATGACATTAATTGGAAGACTATACAAAGTTGATGGCTATGTAACAAAAAGTGAGAGTACATTGAGACTATAAGTAAACTACACCAGAAGATGTTAGTTACTCATGTGAAGGCTTACTAATAATTAGCTTAGTGGGCATCATCCACAGTTACAAAAGTAGTGGCAAAAGTAACTGCAAATTTCATTTTAGTTATGGGCAATCTTACTTGCAGAGAAAATACTCACCATCTTCTCTAAACATGCATTATTTTCATCCTATACTCAACCTCATCATGGGTTGCAGAGTCAGAATACCACACAATTTTCTTAAGTTCATAAATGTTGGCGGGTAACCTTCTTACCACTTTTCTACAGGCTGATCTTTAGTATCAGAGCACTGCTTGGGCTTGTTACAATCTTCACAACAGCCAGTCTTGGTCCTCACAGGCTTATAGCTCATAATAGTATACTAGGCCAACAGCCCAAGGGCCCTTACAAGCCTACCAGTTTTACCCAGATTTTACGAAATTTTCTATCCCTGGGGAAAAGATAACAAGGGTCAGCAGATGGGGTTTTGCAATTTTTACAGACTGACTCTGTCCATAAGAGACATGGCCATCACCCCAGGAATGAATTTGTGATTTCTCATCCACTAGTCCAGATTGCACTTGAAAATGGTTGGGAAAGGGATCTATTTCACATGAATAGTAAGCCTATTTCAGAAGAAGGGCAAACTCTGGGGTACATATCTGTCTCTCCATCCTGATCTATTCATGTCATAGATCAGGTTTAGATTCTAGGAATGGGTAACCATTGTGCAGTTAGTTTTGCGAATATGCAACATTTCTATCAGGACTAGGTCAAAGTCTGCCTTAGAAGTCAGAAAGAGATCACCCCTCAGTAATCAGTAGGAAACTGAATACAGTGATAGGGATTTCAATTGTTCCACATATGACATGATGCTTATAACCTGTATTTTCTGGGTGAGAAACCTCTGAGGACACACCAACTGTTGTAGGTGCCTGGCATGGTACATGCCAAGGGGTGCACTGCACTCGATTACTCATTTGATAAGGGCCGTATACAGTGGTACTATGACATCCTTAGATCTGGATGCCATGCCGTTACCTACAAGCTGGGCCACATAGAAGGATTTCCTCACTACCGTGGACACATGGCAGTCAAAGTTCAGATTATATATTTGAGTACCCAGATCTCTCACCACTGGGTCCACTCTTAGGGAGGTACTATTATTAATGTTGTAATTTGCAGGAGTATTTGATTTCCCAAAGGGTATTATTATGCACTTCTTTGCATTTAGTTTGAGGCCATGGCTCTGACACTAACCATCCAGAAAGAAAAGCACTCCAACGTCTAGGAGCAGGCCATCAATACCAAGGCTGTTTTCACTCAAATTACACAATCCTGTAAAATGTGTGCTTCAAAAGCCTTCTTGGATTTTCACAGCATGACAAAAGTGTGGAGATGAAGGAAATATACTTCTAAGGCCTTAATAATTTCTGCACTCACATTAGCTCACCCTAGCCAAGCTGAAAAAGATTTAATCAACTGTCTCCTGAGATTCTAGACTGGAGGGCAAAAAGCTATAAAAAATGGGTCAGATTCAAAAACTGAATTAAGCTTCCCACCCAAATCCGAATCACATACTGGGATGCACAGAAACAGAATAAATGGAGCTTTCCTGAATATTTAATTTATGTACCTCAGTGAGGTGCTCTAAATGACTTGCCAAAATAGCACAGCTGCAGGTTGCCTCTGACATGTAACATCATTGTGACATCAAGCAGGAGAGCAGTGGAGTGAGCTAGGTGAACAGCCATGTTAATATTCTGCAAACACACACAGTGACCAATGGTGGTATGAGCACCTATAGCTACATCATTAAAAATGCAGTTTGTACTATTTGTAAGATGACTGGCTTGCCAATACATCCACATACAATGCTGGCTTGTAAATCTGAGCCAGGATTGCAATTAGCACTTTAAAAATCATACCTAAAGGACAATTAGGTCACTCAGAACAACCAGCCTGCAATGATTTGTAAACCATCTGCAATGTGTAACCAAGCCATTTCTGTAAAAGCTAATGGCCATGTGTCCTTGCAATCAGCTGGAACTATCAATTGCAGTTACAGGTAAAGCTTCCTAAACTGGGCCCCATATCTGGTCTTGGCTTCTCAGGGAAGGAGCTTGATACATGTGACACTCTCCAAAGGTTGCAATGTAATGGCTGGCACTTTTCTGACACAGAATTTTACTAGTACCTTTAATGAAAAAAGGAAACAGTATGTTCAGGGCAAAACAACAGGCACAAAATGTGGGTCTCCAAGAAAGGAAATCTATATCTTTTTTTTATAGTGGACACTAAGCATTTGGTCAAAGTTTCTTACGGCCTGATCAAAACTAGCCAACTTACAAACTGTTAGAAATTTCACAGCAATGAAACTAAAAAATTAACTTAACCAAACAAAAAAACACACAAAAAGCTACAACATGCCATCTTGACTGATAAAACTGAGTTTTGAAACAATAAATGTATTTGAAGAGAGTAAAACTACTGAGACTTGTTCAGTTGAATGAAAATAGTCAGAAGTAATTTGGCATTTGACCTCAAAAGCCGTGCCTGAAATGCTTTCCACTGGTAAGAATACATTCTAATCATGCAAGAATGCTTTTGACTTTTTAACAAGTTTGAATTCTAGGCCAGTAGGCTGACAACAGTATGTCAGCAGAGTTCATACTGCTCCAAGATGCACACAACCAACATAATGGTAATTTTCTGGAAATGGGATTGAGGTTTCTATTAAAAAAAAAAAAAAAAAAAGACTAACCATTGTTCTGGAAAAAAATGCATCAAACATTCATAAGCAATCATACAAAATGATTGATAGAGCCAAAAAAATTAAATGCGAGTGTCCATAAGGCCAGCAAAAAATTTAAGGTCACTACCGTCAGCTGCTAACTTGCATGCTGAAAACTGTCCTGTCAAATCATGCCACCTGGCAGAAAGTGCAATATCTTCAGATCAAATCATCTGAATACTTAAGACTCTGTGGGTTCACCCAACTATTTTAAGTAACCAACCTGATGTGTTGTTACTTGGAATCATGCACTAAAAACTGATGATAAAATGATCCTGTCAAATAATACCCACACCTGCCATGTTCCTGTATGCTATATTTGCTGAATGAGGTATCACTAACAATGCAGCTTCAACAACCTGAACTGCTGAGTCAAAGCTACAGTGGTGACAGTGAACAATACTGTAGAATTTCATCAGTCACAAAAAATTATTATAACAAATGAGAGACTGGACAGCAACAATAAGGTATTTTGTGGTTGTGCACTGTTGTGGAGTGGATGCCTAGGAGCTCAAACTACTTGGATTCATGTTGTGCTCCAACTTATCCCAAGGCTGGATATTGTTTTAAAATATATGCCCTGCCATATCTTAAAGTTTAAATGGTTTATTTTCTTGAGATTAAAAAAAGACAGCATACTGCCACATCTGCGTGACAGCCTTAAACCTGCTACTTAGTTATGTGGTCAATAAAAAAACAGCTACTGCAGTGCTATGGTGCTTGGATTTTTACTAGCAATGGAGATATGGCACCAAACTTAGGTCAAACTAGCTGGCAAAACAGAAGAGTAAGCACCCTAAGGTCACTGTCCTCTCTCACTCTGGGAAGAGAGAGTGGAATGGAATGTGAGCTGATGTTAAGATAGCTGTCAGACAGGTGGAGTGGGGGGTGCTGGGGGATGGGAAGTGGAAGACCCCTAAAGACAGCTGACTGCACTCTCTCATGGTGATACTACATCAATAGACTGTGTGATCATGGATAAAGAAAGGGCACTGAACAGTGCTGTTATTACATATCCTGCTTTTCTGGCTGGCAGAAAATAAGACGGGAGAAGGTCTATTATCTAAATTCCTCTATCCTTTACTGCCTAACTCTTAGCACTGATGGCCTCATAGATATAAATTGAACTATTGGTATGTCTTAGCAGAAGCAATATGAATAGGCAAAAATAAAAAAAAATAAAAAAAATGAGTCTAACAGGTGGGCATTGTGCATACAAGATACGCACTGGTATGTCAATGTCAGAACAACTATAATCTTCACTGTACACTGGTGACTAACTGTGGGAAAAGTTGGTAAAGTTAAGAATCGGAAACAGTCACATCACAGGATGGAGACAGCGGCAGCAGTACAAAAAGAAAAACAGAAGAAAAGCAAAAAGTAAAATAAACAAATCAAGGTCTTTTCTCTGTACATGACAGCAGCATACATACAGAAGGAAGACAAGGGCAGCTATGCAACGATTCATAACACTGGCTGATCCTAAAGATTGAGGTTATCACCCAGGTGCTTCCATCCTGTACCTGTACCCACTTTGCCGGGACTAAAGGACATGCACCTTGCAGTGGTATCTAAGTTCTTGATCTTAATCAGATTCACCTGACTGAAAATAGTTTGAAGTGCAAGGTTCAAAAATTACAAACATGGTTTACTTAAAGATTCTGCTAACAACAAAGAAGAATCAGTGAGAAGAATGTGGATATTAACAACTGCACAGGGTCCTCCTGAAGGTCAAATAAGTAACCCTATATCTTATTTCAGGGGATCCATTTGAGTGGGTTAGCACTTGGGTAGAAGCCTAACTAGAATCAGCAAAACACCAAACTTTAAATAAGGGAACAGACAGGAAAAGGAGAATTTGCAAACAAGCCTCATAAAACAGCACACTGAAAAGATGGGCTTAAAAGTGGTGGTCAGTAATGCAGTACTTGGTGAGTGCAATGTATATCAGTGAAAAAACAGCCACGCTATACATTATTGAAACAAATGTCAGACACGGTCACTTCTTTAAATGTAAGAGATGACTTGCTAGCAGTTTATGATTATACTACACAGTCCATTCCCAAATTCAAACTCTCTGAAAAAGTGAAAAAGATTTGCTTTCTGTTTGCTTTTTTCTACACATCACTGCAGTAAGCTTGCATTAAGTTGGATGGTGACCTAGTTGAAAGCTGCTCTGAAACACTGTCATGGTCATATACAATGCCTAAATTTCCTTCAAGTTGATCACTACTTCTGCTGTGGTGAGCTACCTTGGAATAATGAACTGCTGTAGCGAGTTCACAGAAATTATCCAAAGACCCTGTCATCACAATTTAAGCTTTACTTTGGAAGCAATGCGATTCCTATGGATAAACTGTTCTTGCTTGCCCACCACTGGAATTCTCTCCATATGCCCCACATAGTAGAAATAATCATATCCAGTGGATCTCTAAACTTGCTTTTTCCCTTAAGCAATACTGTTGGAGGGTCTGAATGCAAGGAGGTATGAATTGTGGTGCACTAAGACACTAACTACTATGGCTTTTTGCTACCAGAACTGTATCTGGACTGAATCTCTGCTCAGTTGTCTTGAGTTGGGAATGCTTTCATTAGTCCTAAAGCTGTGACAGCTATTAGAAAAGTTACTGATGGTGAGAAAGTCAGATTTCTTATAATTTACTGCTGTTCCCAGAGAGAGAGAGAAAACAGTTTAATGGTTTGACTCACTGTGTTTATAATTCCTTTGTTTTTGCAACTATCAAACAACCAAATAAGCTATGTTGAGTGCAGACAAATTCAATATGTAGACTAATGAACATGCAGCACAGAAATGTGAAATCAAATTAATGAATCAGGGGAGCCTGCAAGATTTTTTGCAGAGGGGTGCAAGCCAGGAGCCCTCCCCATGCAGCCTCCCCAGCCAGCCATTCCAGTGTTCCATTACTTGGCTATTTCTCCCCAGATGCCATAAACACTGTTCAAAACGCAGTGTGCACACTGTTTTATTCTTTACTTCCACAATGATTACAGATATTTTGATTTAATTTACAACTTTTATTTCAAATTTTGTAGCACAAACACGGACAGACATTTACTAAACAAAGCAATAGTCTTACAATGAAAAAAGACTTTGCATTAAACCTGCTCTACCTTTGAAACTCACATTCACTGAAACAGCACTGAAACCCATATTCAAAGAACATGCATCTGGCCAGTGGCGGGTTAAGTTTACCTTTGGGCGGTTTTCAAATCATAGGCCCCTGGCACATAGGACCATGTAAAAGTTCTTTGATTCACCTTACTGACTGTATTAATTATAATAATTGAATTATATCCCTCGTATAATACAGCACCACTTGTTAGAGTGTTTTAAATTTATAGTTTTGAACATGTTTCCAGTAAATGAAAGAAAACATATGAGCCAATAATGACAAACTGCCCAGTTCAGAACATTTCAATCATAAAAGGTCACTCAAACTTCTGTCATTACAGTGCATGAATATCAGTCAATATGCACAGTCTGCAGAAGTACAAGGCATCTGAATAATTCCACATTAGAGAGATCTGGAACTAATAGAGGTTGTTGCTAGAAGACAACTTTATATTTCAGTGTTTCATCTACAATAAAGAATAAATTGCCTATGTTACATTAAAAAATGGCAAGCTGGTATATTGCAATAGGGAATGGGTGGCAAGCAAAAAAAAAAATAGTTACTAGGCATCTCATCCAAAGGACATACTCAGAACTGCAGCACCCAACCCCCTTAAAATACAAATCTACATGATGTGGGAATAGAACCTACAGCCCTCTGCATCAAGATGCAAGTATGCTACCTGCTGTGCTACTAACACTGCTTTAAAATTCTATATAACAATAGTGATACCATTTGCTAAACAAAACAGTTGCACATTTTAAGCACACTTAGCATGAGCAGCAGTAAACTTCACTTCTCTTGAAACTCACAATTCCTTGAAAATTATTTATTAAACATTTGTTTACTGGGAAAGTCCGACTGGACGCAGGTCTTTTTTCAGCAGAGACCCGGGGAGAAAAGCTCCATGAGTAACATTAAATTTTCATGCACACATTACAATAATCAATAAAGTTAACAAAATGTAGTATACATAAGAGCATACACATTTTATTACATCTTGACAACACAACCTAGGCTTTGAACATAGCTACACAGATAGGGATGACTTTTGTCAAGATATAAGGTTAAGACAGGTCGGTAGGAACAAAGGATTAAACACTGGGGGGAGAAGTTGGATATGTTTTGGGTATACTGTGATGTATCAGAGCACTCATGAGGGGTTAGTACAGGAACATAGCCACTCATGTTTTAGATAACCTTTAAATGATGGCTTAAAGTGGGTTAGTGGATGAGACTGAGAGAATGGATTTAGGAAGGGAGTTCCATATACGAGATATATAGTTGGAAAATAAAGATTCTCTTGCAGTGTTGTTGGCCTTGGAGATGGTGAGTAAGTTCTTATTGTCAGAACGAAGTGGTCTGCTGGAACTGTAAAGAAGGATGAGATTTTGCAGTGCAGGGGTTCTAGATGGTGGGGTTACAACTTTGTGAGTTAGAGAGTTGGTTGTAAAGAATAATGTTGGGAAGCTGAAGCCAGTCTAGATTTTTAAAGCTGTACAATGATGTATTCTATACGGGCAGTCAGATGCAAACTTGGCGATTTTATTATAACAAGCTTCTAGCTTAGATAAGTCAGTTTTCCCTAGACTAGTTAAAATTGGAGAGGCATATAGTAGAGTTGAGAGCAAATAGGTTTGTGCGAATGTAATTTTGGCCATTGTGGTCAGGAACCTTTTTTTGCCTATATAGATTTCCAAGTTTCTTATTGACTTTTTTTATAGTTAGGGAGACATGCAAGTCAAATTTTAGGGTACTGTCTACTTCCACTCCAAGAAGCTTTGTATGGGTTGTCTGGGAGATCACAGTATTGCCATTGGCTATTATGTTAAATGCTGGGCAGGAGACAGATGTCTTGTTAGGTTGGAAGAGTAATAATTTAGTTTTGTTTGGGTTCAGGATTAGATGGGCATTGGCTAACCATGTTTCAGCAGAAGTGAAAGATTCTTGTATTTGAGAATGAAGAGTTGATAGAGAAGTGGCAGCACAGATAAGTGTTGAATCATCTGCATACTGTATTACAGAACCATGTGGAGTAGCTGTGTGTAGATTATTAGTAAAGAGGAAGAAAAGGAGAGGGCCCAAGATAGATCCTTGGGGACACCAATGGATAAAGGAAGGCATGGAGATAGGTCACCCTGCCATAGAACAGATTGTTGACCGCCAGATATATAGTTATGAAACCATGCTGTGGCAGGTGATGAGAAGGATAGTCGAGTTAGTACATGTATTAGTTTGGAATGGAAGACCATATCAAAAGCTTTTGATAGGTCTAGAAAGCTGGCAGATACAAAGTTATTGTTATTCCTGTGATGGTTTACAGTATTAGTGAAGGATAAGTGAGCTGTAGTGGTACTATCTGATGGGCGAAACCCATGCTGAGTGTTTGCGAGGAGGTTATTTGTTAGTAAGAATTTCATGACCTGGAGATGTATACACCTTTCGTGTAGCTTAGAGATGAAAGAATGGCAATTGGCTGAAAGGTTGTCAGTTCATAGGTTTATAGGTGTGTACTAGGCTAATGGCCCTGCAGCCTTTACAAGCCTACCCCATAGGATTACCCTGACATTGTGCCACTCAAAGTACAGTTTTGTACCTACCATAAATGTAGATGTTCGAGTGTCTTCACTGCTGTAGTCATTACATTTGGGTTATCCTGCCATCAGGCGGTGCCAGCAGTCAGCCAGAGTTCCAAAGTTTTGGTCCTGCATCGGTTGCTGTCGCTTCTTCCCTGACGTCAGTGCGCCAGGGGTATATAAGATGCAGCTGACGCAATTTTCTTCAGTTTTTCTTGCCCCAGATGTCAGGTGCCCCCAAACAGGTAAGCAATAAATAATGGTAATAAAACATGCAATAAAGGTAAAAAACAAAAAGCACAGTTTTGTACCTACCATAAATGTAGATGTCCGAGAGGAATGCATCTGCAGTCTTTACAAATGGGTTGTCCTGTCATCAGGCAGCCCTTCGGTCGGCCGGATTCCAAAGTCTGGGTCTGGCTTCGGCTGGTGTCGCACTTCACCCGACGTCATTGCGGCAGTTATTTGGGTATAAAGGCATCAGTCGACGCCATTTTCCTCAGTGTTTCTTGCCCCAGATGCCAGGTGCCCTCTTGGATGGCTAAATTTGGATAAATGCCAAAGTTTCCAAATAGTAGAGAGCAAACACATAAAATAAGCATGTATGTACATATATACAAACAAATACACCATAATAGATCCCCCCCAAGCTAGCTGCAGATTGGCAAATACCCTAGGAGTACCTCAGAGGGGAAGGAGGGTGGGTAATCCTGACTGCAGATGCATTCCTCTCGGACAACTACATTTATGGTAGATACAAAACTGTACTATGTCCTTCAAGGATGCATCTGCAGTCTTTACAAATGGGTAGAATACCATAGCTAAACTAGGGGAGGAGGAAATGAGAAGAGATTATGGTGTAGTTAGGATCCCTTGCAAAACAGCAGTGGCAAAACCAGCACGGGATCTAGAGTATAGAGGTAAGTTATAATGCTTGGCAAATGTATGCACGGAGGTCCAAGTAGCAGCCTCTATAATGTCCTTGGTAGCCACTCGTGAAGAAAGCTGTGGTAGTGGCTGTAGCCCTTGTGGAGTGAGGCCTGATGTTCTCTGGAGTTTTCTTTCCATGGTAGGAGTAACAAAATCTAATGCAATTTCCTATCCATCTGGAGATTGTCTGTTTAGAAATTGGTTTTCCTTCCTTTCCTGTTGCATATGCTACCAGAAGCTGGTCAGTTTTTCTATTGTTTTTTGTCCTGTCCAGGTAGTAGCGTAATTGTCTGTGTACATCCAAGGTATGTAAGAGCCTTTCTCCCCTGTTCTGTGGGTTGGGGAAGAAGGTAGGAAGTTGGATAGCCTGATTTAAAGATACTCTGGATACCACCTTAGGCATAAATGTAGGATTTGTTCTCATGGACACTATCTTGATGGAAGATCAGGAAGGGTTGCACTGCCATTAATGCCTGTAGTTCAGAGACCCTTCTTGCTGAAGTTATTGCCAGCAGGAAAGCAGTCTTCCAGGATAAGTATTTTAATTCTGCTGTTGCTGCTGGTTCGAAAGGAGGAAGAGTCAGTTTTTCTAGCACAAAGTTCAAGTCCCATGCTGGCAATGGAGGTTTCCTGGGAGGTTTTACATTTTTAATTCCTCTCAGAAACTGTCTGAGCAGAGGATGCGAGAAGACAGGAGGATCCAAGCTGTATTCTGCTGAAATAGCTGATGCATGTATCTTGATGGAAGAGTAGGACAGGCCTGTATGGAAGAGCTCCGCCAAGTACTCCAGGATGTTGGCTATGTTCACCAGTGTCACATCTTGCCCCTTTGCAGTACTCCAGATGAGATATATTTTCCATTTTGCTGCATAATTCTTTCTTGTTGAAGGTCTACGGGCCTCCAGGATTATGTCTTTAACCCTTTGGGATAAATTTGGGTTAATTGCTGTTATGTAATGTTCCAGGCAGTTAGCTGCAGAGTTTTTAGGTTTGGATGCAGGATGTTGTTGTGTTAGCAGTAATGGGATCAGGGGCAGTGTCCATATTTGTTCCCGGGACATGCTCCTCAGCAGTGGATACCAATGTTGTCTTGGCCAGTCTGGGGCTATCAGAATGATCCTCAGACGTTCCTCTTTGATCTTCAGAAGCACCTTGTGCATCAAAGGAAGTGGTGGGAATGCGTATGCTGTCAGGCTTTTCCAACTGAAAGATAGGGAGTCCACCTTTCAAGCAAGTGGGTGGTAAGTCCTTGTGCAGAATTTCTTCAACTGGTGATTGAATGGGGATGCAAACAAGTCTATTTGTGGTAATCCCCATTCTCTTGTGATGGTTTTGAAGATGTCCGGATGCAGCATCCATTCGTGGGCATCTGTTGTAGTTCTGCTTAATATGTCTGCTAGAATGTTTTCCTTCCTGGTACATAAATTGCCTGTAACTGAATGTTGTAGCTCAGAGCCACATCCCATAGGTCCAGTGCCAGCCGGCATAGAGGGTATGAGTGTGTGCCTCCCTGTTTGTTGATGTACCACATAACTGTGGTGTTGTCTGTCCTTATCATCAACTGGCCTTCTTGGAGAAAAGGTCTGAATGCCTGGATTGCCAATTTTACTGCCATCATTTCTTTTAGATTTATGTGCAGATGCAGCTGGTCTTGAGTCCATAGGCCTTGAATGCACTTGCCCATCATGTGTGCCCCCCAACCGAGGTCTGAGGCATCTGTCGTGATGGTTTGTCTTGGTTGACTTTTGCAGAAGGGTAATCCTGTGTTTGATTGGCAGGAATGAGCCCACCATAGGAACTCTTGCTTCAGGCATGGGATCATTGGAATTTTGGTTTCTAGGCTGTGCTTGTGCTGGGACCATAAATTCTTTAGGTACCACTGTAGCTTTCTCATATGCAGCCTGGCATGAGGGACCAGTATTATGCAGGATGCCATGAAGCCTAGAGCTTGTAGCACTTTTCTTGCAGTTAGATGGTTCTGCTTTGTTAATGCCAAGAAGTAGAGAGGAAGTTGCTCTTTCTTTTCTGTAGTTAGAAATGCCATTTGTTTTGATGTGTCCAGTTCTGCACCCAGAAAGGTTATTCTTTGGGATGGAATCAGCCTTGACTTTTTTGTATTGACTGTATATCCCAGGGCTTGCAGCAGGTAGATGACTCTTTGTAAGTCTTCTGTTAGTTTGTTTTGTTGTCCGCTTGTATCAGGCAGTCGTCCAGGTAGGGATAGATTTGAATCCCTGAAGTCTGCAATGAGCGATTACTGATGCCAGGCATTTCGTGAACACTCTGGGCGCAGTAGATAAGCCAAAGGGCAATGCTGAGAATTGATAATGCTCTGATCCTGCAAGAAATCTGAGGTATCTTCTGCAAATTGGTCTTATGGGGACGTGCAGGTATGCCTCCTTGAGATCTAGAGTTACCAGCCAAGACTCCTTGCCCAGCATGGGAAGAAGCTGCTGTAGGGTCAGCATTTTGAATTTTGGAACAATGAGGAATGTGTTTAAAGCGGACAGGTCTAGAATAGGCCTCCATTTGTTTTTCTTTTCTTGGTACCAGGAAGAGTCTGGAGTAAAATCCCTTCCCTTGTTCCATAGATGGTACCTTTTCCACAGCTCTCATTCTTAATAATTGAGATATTTGTTTTAGAGCTTCTGTCCCTGGTAGGGTATGGAAATGGAATCTGTAACCTTGGTCTATAGTTTGCAAAATCCATTTTTCTCTTGTAATGCAGTGCCAGTTTCTTGAAAATAAGGTTAGCTTTCCGCCTAAAGATGCTTCTAGTTGTTCCCTGGTAGGCGGTGCCACCGCCAAGTCACTGTGATTGAGTTGTTGTAGTGGTGGTGGCTGTATCCGTGCCTCGTTGGTTGTTACCCTGCCACGGGCGACCCCTGTAGGCACCCCTGGATTGGTTTCTGCCTCTAGAGCGCCTGTTCCTGCCTCTTTGTGCCTTAGAGGAGTCTGGAAAGGACCAATTCTTGGAGGGCCAGTTCCTGCTAAACCTTGGAGGTTGAACTTGCAAGAAATCTTTCACTGTTTGCACAGATTTTGCTTTCTCTTCCATCTTCTTTAATACCTGCTGTGCAGGGGAACCAAATAAATTGACCTTGTCCATAGGTGCATCCAAAAGCTTAGATTTGACATGATCTGGTAATGCCTGTTCTTTCAACCATGCATGCCTCCTGATAACTGTGCCAGTCATGGCTGATCTAAAGGAAGCCTCCAGTGCATCATAGCCACATTTTAAAGAATGGTTACTAACCTGCTGTATGTTATGTACCATTTCTTGAACATACTTTTTATCTAAAGATTCTTCAGAGGACAGCTTTTAGTCAACTGGTCAAGCATAAACTCTTGATATTCAAACATATGAAATTGGCAGTGCAAAGCTCTAGCAGACAAAGTAGCAGAGGTGTAAACTTTTACCCCATCTCTCTAAGGACCTGGATTCCCTTTCAGAGGGAGGGGTTTTAGAAGAAGTAGCTGCTACAGCTTTTGGACCCTGGGAGATAGTCTCTGGATCTGCAAAAGGAGCCTTATATAAGTGGTGATGAGTGTCCGGGACCCTGTAGTACCTATCGGGCTTAGCAGGAGCCGGAGGTAAAGTATCAGGAGCAGTGCAAGCATCATTAAATGCATCATCAACAACAGAAAGAACTGGAGGTATAGCTAAAGGCCTATGCTGTGGCAAATGTAGAAAGGTCCTAAGCCTTTTTCTAGAGTCTGAGAAATCTTGGCCCTGCCACTGAAATTGTTCCCTCATAGCATGCAAAGTTTCCCCAAAGGAAAATTCCTCAGGAGGAGAGGCTGAAGGTATGGACTCCTCAGCATCAGAGTCTTCATAAGGAGAATAAGAAGCCTCAGGAGGGTCTGTATGTTCTGAGTCATCAGAGGAATCATCTGTGGATACTGGCTCAGGGGGCTCTGCTCTAGGCCTCTTTTCTGGAGGAGGGAGAGAGGCCCTGTCTGGATGAGGCTGGGCTCCACAATTAAAGAGATGAGATCCTCAGCCAAAGAAAGCATATGGGAGCTGGTGCTGGGCCCGTGAGAGGGGGCTTGGCAGGCACAGGTTTTGATGCTTTGGCTGCTTTAGCCCTGGCAAAGGCCTTAATAGACATAGCTGGAGGAGGCCTAGCAGCTCCACGTGCAGGGGTAGAAATATCCAGGGGAATGGTGTCTGATAAATCCTGTGAAACCGCAACAGAAGGTTGGATTTCAGAAGCCGTTTCTACCAGGTTAGAAGAGGCCTCGGTAGAAGGCAAGTTATCGGCTGAAGAAAGAACCGCTTGCTCGGCTTCGGCCGAAACCGAGACACTCGTGGTTTGCTTAACCGTGGTTTCGGCCAAAACCGCGGACCGCGAGTGTCGGTCCTTTTCTTTGCGTTTCTTGGTTAGTTGCGTAGTCGGAGGATCCGACGGCATAATGTAGGCAAAATCGGAGCCGAAAATCTGTTCAGCAAAGTCCGATCGACGTCTAAGCGTCCGCCGGTTAAAAGAAGCACAGGCTAGACAAGCTGCGACGTCGTGGTCTGGGCCTAAACAATGTATGCAATAGGAGTGGAAATCTTTATGAGGTATTTGTTTCCCACAAGATAAACAGTTATTAACTTTCTCTGACATCGGCTGAGGCAAGAAAGAGTCCCCAACGGGGTACTTAGCTTTATAGAAGTCTTCGAAGTAGTATTCAGTAGTAGTAATCTCTGGATCTGACCGACCGGCACTTGCGAACAGCTTCTGCTTCGGGCACCACGCGGCAAGAAAGACTGAGGAAAATGGCGTCGGCTGATGCCTTTATACCCGAATAACTGCCGCAATGACGTCGGGTGAAGTGCGACACCAGCCGAAGCCAGACCCAGACTTTGGAATCCGGCCGACCGAAGGGCTGCCTGACGACAGGACAACCCATTTGTAAAGACTGCAGATGCATCCTTGAAGGACATCCTTCAGTTACCAGCAAATACACCACATAGGTAGTATAGGGTTGAAAGATATAGATTAGTTCCAGCTAAGATAGAGGGGATGGCGGGTGGGTAACCTGAACTTAAATAAAAACTGAGCTGGAAACCAATCCCAATAAGAGCTTTTAATCCAAATAACTTTAGCGACACGCTTTCGGAAAGTGCAATGACCCTCCTTCCTCAGAAGACAAAACACACAAACACAGTGTTACAAGCACATAAATAGGTCTTCTAATTGATAATTAACCACACAGTAAATGGTAATTAAGCTGTACACATCTATAAACCAATTAGCAAAGCTAATAAACAGCTGAGAAACTCAGCTGACTATTGCAGAGGAATGGGAAAGAAGCCAAGCAAGCTTAATTTCAGTTACTTTGTGCATTAAATAAACAGCATGCATAAAATAAGCAGCAAAATACTGTACTTGAAATAATGCCACGTAAAAAATAAATAATTAAAGTTAAAACATTCTAAAACATTAATGTAACTTAATGTGAGAAGTTATAGGATTACTTTTAAAATCTCAATAATTTAAAAAACTTTATTAAAACCTATAAAACATAATTTACCCTGGATACAAGAAACAAAGTTTAATATTTTTACCCCACGCAAAACACAACTAAGGAGGAAAATAATCATCTCTTTAAAGCCAAATACTTAAGCAAACACCCAACAGACACAAGGTCATTTAATCCTGGATGAAAATAAGAAGCTGTACGTATCTGCCAGCTTAATTCATCTATTTCAAGTTGTGTTTGCCAGGGACCACCCCTACTATCTGGGGTTATATGTTTCAAGATCGTAAATTTAAAAGAATGATCATGATACATCATAATGTGCTTAGCTAAAGCATTTGAAGGGTCATTTTTGGTTATGGCATATTGGTGCTCGTAAATACGTTTTTTGAGCTTTCGCTCAGTTTTGCCTATATAAAAGGCAGCACATGTTTGACATACAGCCGCATAGACAACCCCATTGTTGTTACAGTTAGCTTTTACTTTAATGGTACACAAAAAATCACCTAGCTTAACCTGTGAATCAGTGCAGATAAACCTACATTGATTACAGCTCCCACATTTGTTAATACCATTACTGGTGTGGGAGCTTTCATCCAGCCGTGGTTCCAAGAGGGTTTTTAAAGTTTTACCTCTCCTGAAAGTAATCTGAGGTTTTTCACCTAATTTGTTAAAAATACCAATATCCTCTTTGATGAACGCCCAATTTTTGTTCAGAACATTCCTAATTTGTGTATGATTGGTACTAAATGTACACAAAAATCGTGTATTAAATTGTAACATAGAAGGACTTGGGGAAACCTCTCTTGATAAAGGGGTAGTAGAACATTCAGTTTCATCAGAAGTTTCAAAAGTTTCAAAAGGTAAATCTTGATGCTTGCTAAGTGCATGTGGTGACACATATGTAGTAAGGGAAGCAAGTATGGGTTTAAAATAACCACTCAATCTTTTGTTAATAACTTCAGATTTAATTTCTTGTATGAGGGGAAGAGGGTAACCTCTATCAAAAAACATGTCACAGAGCAGATCGCATTCATTTAAAAAATCCCCAGTTTCGGACACCATCCTTGCAGCCCTAACCATCTGTCCTTTAACCACAGCCTTCTTTTGGTAATGGGGGTGGCAACTTGAAAAATGAAGGAAAGAGTTCGAGTAGGTAGGTTTACGGTATATGGCACTTTTAAATTTCTTGTTAACTTGATCCTTAGTAAGCAAAATATCCAGATAGCTGATGGTAGAGTATTGTAAATCAAATGTGAACTCTAAAAAGGTGGTAGTTTTGGACAAAAATTCTAAAAATAAAGGAACATTGTCAGGGGATCCCTTCCAAAGAATGAACATGTCGTCCTGGTATCGTGTGTACCAGGCGACATGGGTAGAAAACAATTCAGTTGGAAAGATGAATTTTTTCTCCCAATAAGCAAGCACAACGTTCGCAAAACTACCACCACAAGGTGACCCCATCTGATTTCTGCAAATAAGTTTGCTCGTCAAATAACAAAAAACTGTTAGACAAAACAATATCTAAAAGGTTGCTATAACATGAACAACATCATTGTTTATCTTAAGGTCATACATAAACTCCCTTACCCATTCAATTCCTATAGTCTGGGGAATAACCGTGTACAAATCTTTAATGTCAACGGTTAAAAACCAATAGGGGAATATTATTAAGATTCTCTAAAAAACTCCATGAATCCTTGCATATTTGTTTTTCTTGATTAATACATGGCTTCAAAATACTATCCACGTATTTAGCACAAGCGTAAGTAGCAGACCCTCTTCCGTCAACAATGGGACGGAATGGAGGTTCTGTGAGTGATTTATGAATCTTAGGGATTCCAAATAAAACAGGAATCCTAGGTGCCACTATTGTGAGGTAGTGGCAATGTCAATTACTTTTTCCAAGAATAGGTCTTCTAACGTACTATTTATTTTGCTATGAGCAATATCGATCTCATTTTTACTAACCTTTTGATAAAAATCACTAGTGAGAAGCTCGTTAATTCTTTGAACATAGAGAAATTGGTCCATTAGGACCAATCCACCACTCTTACGGGCTTCATTACCCTAATGTTACAATCATGCAAAATTTTAATAAATTCGTGTTGAGATTGTGTGATGTTACAAGAAAAAGGGTGGGGGATATTTTTATTGGCATTCAAAGCCCTAAGGTCCAATTCACAAACTCTTTCAAAAATACACAAAGTATCATTTAATGGTGGATTAAACACACTAGGGACTCTTAAATGTGGTTGGTGCACAGTACTGTCACCAAAAAGAAGTTTAAGGTTTAATTTTCTTACATGTAACTTAAGGTCAGTAATAGACTTAACTAAATCAAAGCTAGAATCAGGAACGAAAGACAAACCCTTTGAAAAAGAACCGTACAATATCAGAATCTACAGTGAAAGAAGTGTAATTAAACACTTTAAAGTCACAAGTGGCATCACTAACAATAACAGGATCAGAAAATCTGCTCATTAAGTCTTGTATTATGTTTTCCGATTCCGGAAATAATTTTGATTGCATTTCCCTTGACGTTGTTGTTGTTGTTGCTTTGGTTTTCTCCCCTGTTGCTGGCCCAGCTGAAAATGTTTTTGTTGTTGTTGATTAAATGAAGTGTTAGATGACTGAGGAGGTATGGGGTTATCAACAAAATCAAAGCCTTCCTCAGTCAACTCTCCATCACAACTGTTATTCCTGTTGTTAAAGTTACTTTCATTTCTTTGGGCCATAGAACCAAGATCATCGGAATGGTTATTACCATCAATGAATGTTAAATCATGTGTCTCAACAAACCTAGTCTCTTGTGGCTTGTTGGGAGCTACCCCATTTCTTTGAGCTTTGTTAAAGATAGCAGGGGGATGAGGGTAGGCTGTGTTGGTTGCATATTCGTGTGTGTCCCTTTTGATTTTCTTAGATTTAGTGTTAATCATTTTGTTTAATGATGCTTCAATGCTCGAAAATATGCGGGTATAGTCATACTTGTATCTAAAAAAATCAACATCCCTTTTAATGTTATTTTCAAGGTCGGCTAATTCACCCTTTAATAAATCAATATCTTTGTTGTAATATGAAATTAACAAACCCATAAACTCAAAGGCTTGTTTGTCGAACAACTGTAATAGTTCTCTGTGGAACTCTGAACCCTCCATAAGCCCCACAGGGAACCGCCATTGTCTGAGCCCTTTAGGCACCAAGCCTTTTGCTAAACATTCCTGTAAATACAAAACTTCAAGTTGCAGTTTCCTGCACTTGAACATTTTACTATCAAACAAGTTAATGGACTCAGAGATGTTACTTACTGATGGTTCGTCACTTTGTGAATCGTTTGTTTTAGGTCCATTAAAAAAATCAATTTTGTTCAAAACCAAATTCAAATTAGGACAACCAAGTCCCAGGGAATCTTCGTTAAGTTGTAAACTGTTAGCTCTTATATCAGTGATGTGAGAGCCCTGCCCTGGTTGAATTGAAGCACCAGGCGAAGAAATGTTTAATCCAAACGCGTCTGTTTGAACGTCGCTGTTGTTAGCAGACCGACCAGTATTAGCAGTCTGACTCATTTCATGTGCGTGTAGCGCTTGTCCCGTTATGGAACCAAGAGAGTTTAATTTAGTGCCACGCTGTCCACGCACTTGTATTCCATCAATCCTCTGCGTAAGGTCATCCAATCGGCCCATGATCAAATTTAACAGAGTAGTAAGATTACCCTGTCCATTGCCATCGTCGGTGGATGTAGGAGTAGAAGCTGTACCTTGCCCGGGTGTTGGCGTAAACAAAGAGCCCTGGGAAGAGGAATCCAAATCGCTCATGACCAAAAGGACTCAGGAAACCAAGAAACCAAAAATCACAAACCGAACTTAAACAAAAACTAAGCTGGAAACCAATCCCAATAAGAGCTTTTAATCCAAATAACTTTAGCGACACGCTTTCGGAAAGTGCAATGACCTTCCTTCCTCAGAAGACAAAACACACAAACACAGTGTTACAAGCACATAAATAGGTCTTCTAATTGATAATTAACCACACAGTAAATGGTAATTAAGCTGTACACATCTATAAACCAATTAGCAATGCTAATAAACAGCTGAGAAACTCAGCTGACTATTGCAGAGGAATGGGAAAGAAGCCAAGCAAGCTTAATTTCAGTTACTTTGTGCATTAAATAAACAGCCCCCAAACAGGTAAGCAATAAATAATGGTAATAAAACATGCAATAAAGGTAAAAAACAAAACCTTCAGTTACCAGCAAATACACCACATAGGTAGTATAGGGTTGAAAGATATAGATTAGTTCCAGCTAAGATAGAGGGGATGGCGGGTGGGTAACCTGGACTGCAGCAGTGAAGACACCCGAACATCTACATTTATGGTAGGTACAAAACTGTACCATGTTCATCATGTTTCACTGCTGCAGTCATTACACTTGGGTTGAATCCCAAAGCTGAGTTAGGGTGGCTGGTTCTATAGAGGATTTGGGGTGGCTATGAGGGCCCTGCAGCACTGCAGTGGCAAAGCCAGCTCTGGATCTAGAATAAAGAGGCAAGTGATAATGTTTGGTAAAGGTGTGCACTGAACTCAAAGTTGCAACTTCCAAGATATCTTTGATAGGTACTCCTCTAAGGTAGGCAGTTGAAGTGGCTGTTGCCCTGGTGGAATGTGGCCTAATATTAACCTTAAAATATTTTTTTCAGAACAGGATACATCTAATACATCTAATACTCAAAGATCTACTGGATTTACATTTCATAAATCTACTTTTCAACCACCAATGAATAAAAATGTGGCCATCTTCCAACAGGCAGTACTTAAGGATTTACATTTCCCCCATTTGGAATGTCATATTTCACAAGATATCACTTCTGCTGAGAAACAGGCACTCTCTGAACTTAGACAAAATCACAACATTGCTATACTCCAAGCTGACAAGGGAGGAGTGGTTGTGATTCTAAATATGGACTATAATGTCCAAGAGGGTCTTAGACAACTATCTGACTCCAAATGTTACATGCATATGGGTATTGATCCTACACATCGATTCAAACAAGAGATTGATGCATTTCTTGACTCAGCATTGGAAGAGGGCATTATTCCTATTAAAACAGTACAACACCTCAAGGTTAAGGATCCATCCAAGCAAATTCTGTATTTACTACCAAAGATACATAAATCACTGACTCACCCTCCAGGTAGACCCATTGTATCAGGTAATGGTTCACTCACAGAACCATTATCGGCATTCTTAACGCAATATCTAAAACCACTCCTGGCACATGTAAGAGCAAGAATACAGGATAAAACAGAATTTTTGAAAATCATTGAGGACACACAACTTGAGCCAGAATGGGTGATGTGCACACTTGATGTTAAGTCCTTGTATACAAGTATACCACAATGGGCAGGGTTGCAGGCTTTACAACACTGGTTGAATAAGGTTGAACTGTACCCACCGGGATTTAACACACTGCTCATCTGTATGTCAGAGCATGTGCTCAACAAAAATGTATTTTATTTTCAAGGGGAGTGCTACTGGCAACTGCAAGGTACGGCCATGGGGGCCTCTTTTGCCCCCATTTATGCAGATCTTTTATGGCCTATCTGGAGGAATGCCTCATATATAATCCCCTGCATAACATCTATTTGGTGGAAATTGATATCTGGCGGAGATACCTTGATGATTGTTGGATGGTGTGGCGTGCAGATTCCACCTATCTTATTGAATCTGTGGAATATCTTAACAGCAATATATGGGGTACTGAGTTCTCCATTACGTCTCACACGGATCAAATTGATTTCCTGGACGTTACAGTATATCAGAATGAAGACCATACACTCAACAATAAGATTCATCGGAAATATCCACAATTCAATTCATTACTTCATGCATCTAGTATGCACCCACGCCACACCATCCGCAATATCCCAAAATCTCAATATTTGAGAATCAAATGAATCAATTCCTCAAATATTGATTATGAGAATGCCAAAGTGGATCTGAAAAACAGATTTTTGGATAGGGGATATTGCAACTTCGATATCACATCCGCCAGTGTATGGACAGACAAACTAGACAGGAAAACCCTGCTACAATACAAGGACCGTACAAATAACCCAAAAAATGATACTATCAGGTTCATTACCACCTTTGGTAGGAATCATCAGGTAGTTAGGAATGTTCTAAATAACAATTGGAACATTTTGTTAGCTAATGACTACCTTCGGAGTATCCTGGGTAACCAATGTCCATTATCATACAGGAGAGGAAAAACTTTGGGATCATTATTTTCACATTACAAACAGAGAGAGAGAGTGGAGGGGCAAAGTATAAACAACTAACCATAATAGGGGATGAACTCTTGGGAACTTTCCCTTGTGGCCACTGCACCTCATGTAGTCAAGTGAATAAGCTCAAACAATTTTCGAGTTCCAACACAAGCAAGGTTTATGATGTCAGGATATTTGGCAATTGCTCCAGTAGCTGGATTATATACCTGGCAACATGCCAGTGTTCTGCTTTCTATGTGGGCAAAACCTCACGATCACTAAGAATAAGAATAGGGGAACATCGGAGTGACATTCGCAACAAAAAAGTGACGAATGTTTTAAATCAACACACCATTAAACACCCCACGGCTAAATTCATGTTCACAGTTATTGATAAAATTACAGGTAACAGGCATAATCAACAAGGATGGCAAAGTATACTCGGTCATAAAGAAAAATATTGGATAATTCATCTTGGAGCCTTATTCCCACCAGGTCTTAATGACCATTTATGATGAGTATATTAATTTATTCCATTATTAGAATATTTTACCATAGCATGAATCTAGTAAATGCTGTATATATTATAATGCCATACATAGCATTGTTACTTGGTTTCATTCTTTTTTTTTTTTCTTATGCTTATTATCATTTTTGGATTACATATGGAAGTCTACATGGATTATTTGCCTATGGTTTTTGCTGTACTTATGTCTACAAACTATATTATAAATGATTATTTAGGGCATCCCTATATATGTCTTAAATTATTTTTTAACTATTATTTTCATTACAGCCTGTCAGTCAACTCATGAATTATTCAAAAGGTATGGAGGATACCTTTCATCCTCATTGGCTGGGTGAAGTATATAAAATGATCACTGGTTTGCTGGTTGCATTTACCATTTGCTTATTTCTCTCACTGAAGAAGGCAGTAGCTGAAACTAGTCTGAGTGATAATTTTTGGACATTATTATGTCCTTTTTCAGTATTTCCAATAAATGACGTGGAACTATCTATGCTGGCCTCTAGTGTTTTTTTCTGATTGGTTTGGCCGAGCATGCTGTACGTGCAAGGTGTGCTGTTTGGAATTAGTTTCTGTAGGCCCAACACCTTTGAGTATCCAGAGACCTAGACATCTCCACGTGGGAGTCTGAGGCGGCCTGTGGCTCTGAGGCACCGGGTGTCAGGGGCTGCGAAAGCATCTCACCGAGAACCGGCGAACTGGCGACTTGCCTAGAAGAGGCTTCATCATCAGTTTTGGGCCCCAGATGCCTGTCCTTATCCTTGTCTTTGCTTTTCTTGTGTATTCCGGTCGTCGGTTGTTCCGACGGCATGGTATAATTAAACCTTTGGCCAAAGTAATGGCGAGCAAAATCAAACCGAAGTTTAATAGTGCATTTGTTAAATCTAGCAGAAAACCGACAACTAGTGACGTCGTGGTCTGGGCCTAGGCATGGAATACAGTAAGAATGAAAATCCTTATGGAGGTATTTGTTTCCCACAAGAAATACAATTATTAACTTTTACTGACATCGGTCTGAGGCAAGAAAAAGTTTCCCCAACGGGGTATTTAGCTTTATTGAAGACTTCGGTTCTGAAATTCGAATTGAAAATCTCAGGAGTCGGCCGACTGGCATTTGCAAACTGCTTTTGCTTCGGGCACCGCGTGGCAAGACTGAAGAAAATGGCGTTGGCTGCATCTTATATACCCCTGGCGCACTGACGTCAGGGAAGAACCGACAGCAACCGACGCCGGACCAAGACTTTGGAACTCTGGCTGACTGCGGGACCGCCTGATGGCAGGATAACCCCAATGTAATGACTGCAGCAGTGAAACACGATGAACATCCTTGTTTCCTAGTGCCTCTGTCGAGTAGATCCACTGGAGTGATCCCAGGGGTGAATTTTCTATTTCTCATCCACTCATCAAGATTCTTCTTGAAGACAGCCAGTAAGGTGCTCTGCTTGACATGTATGGGAAGTCTATTCCATACCATGGGCAGTCTCTGGGTTATGAACCTGTCCCTCCAGTATGTTCTGTTGATTGTGGTAATGAGGTTGAGGTCTCTGAAGTGTGTGGTGTGGAGGGATTGGGATTTCTTTAGATGGAGCATTTCTAACAGAGCTGGGTCAGACATGGCTTTGTAAGTCAAGCAGAGATCGCCTCTAAGTAGGAGATACGAGACAGATAATTGGAGTTTTTTGAGTCTGTCCACATAAGACAAGTATTTAAGGCCTAAGATCCTCTTTGTGGGGTACTTTTCTGGCTTCTCCAGTTGTTGCAGGTGTCTAGTGAGGTACATGCCAAATGGGGCATTGTACTCAATGACTGGCGTAATAAGGGAAGAGTAGAGGGAGACAATGACCTCTTTCTTGCTGAATGCAAAACCCTTATTAATGAGATGTGTCACATAGGACTTTCTGACCACAGTGACAATGTGGTGGTCAAAAGAGAGGTGGCTGTCAACCTGTGTTCCTAGATCTCTTATAACGCCTTCTATGTTCAATGGACTACCATAAATGTGGTAATTCAAGGGAACCGGGTTTTTCCCAAGGGGGATGAGAACGCATTTTCTGGCATTGAGCTTAAAGCCATGGTTCTGGCACCAGTCGTTGGGTCTCATTGAGGTCTTTCTGTAGGATGTCAACATCACTTGGGGAGTAAATAATAGTTCCCAACTTGCAATCATCTGCAAACTTTGTCAGCCAGAGTCCATTCGTGTTGGCCTGGACTTGAGAGAAGTAGATACCAAACAGGAGAGGATCCAGGACCGAACCCTGACGGACTCCACTCGTGACTGGTTGACAGTCTGACTTGGAGTCAGCTACTTTCACACTGTGGGTTCTTATCTGCTAGCCAGTTTGCAACTCACCTAGTGATATAGGGGTTGATGCCTAGCTTAGTGAGTTTTTCTATGATTCCTGAGTGGGGAAATTGTATCCAAGGCCTTGGCCAGATCAAGGTAGGCTGTATGAACCACCTTGCCTTCATCCACAGCTCTGGTGAATGACTCAAAGAAGTCAACCAAGCTGAGCAGGCAAGATCTACCCTTCACAAAACCAAACTGTGTAGCATCCAGAGTTTGGAGATTCCCTATATCCTTGTTTATTAGGTCCATGATGATGTGTTCCATAGCTTTGCATATCAGACTCATCAGGCTAATGGGGCAATAGTTCCCAGGGTCTGTAGTTGCTCCTCCCTTGTGGAGAGAGATGACTGTAGCAGTGCACCATTCGGTAGGGACAAAGCCTGAGGTGAGGCTGTGACTTGAACAGGGCTCACAGGTGAGGTGCCAGTTCACTCTGTAGTTCATGTAGAACACAATCGGGGATACTGTCAGGTCCCATAGAAGCTGTATTCTTGGCCTTGGACAGTGCTGTTTTACCCTGTGCAGCAGTAAAACTGGGTGCCTGGCACTCTACTGGTATTGTGATTGGTCCTTTGTGGGGGGATGGGTAAAGTTGCCACTGAATCTGTCGGCCAGTATATTGGTAATATCTGCTGGCTCGGTACAGGAGGTACCATTGTGCAGTAGCTCAGAGCAAATCTGGGTATTGCCATAGAAATTCTTTGCATAACTATAAAAGGCCTTATGGCTGTCTTTACTATCTGCTGCAATTCTGTTTTCATAGCTAGCTTTAGAGGATATGATGAGGGATCTCAACCTTTTGTTGAGGCTGATAAGGGAGTTTTTCCAGTCTTGGGACTTCACCTTATTCTGCATCAGGTTCCTCTTTCTGTTGTAGAGTTTGTTTATGCCAGGGGACCACTAGATTGGCTTCCTTTGTTTGAGGAGAGTGCCTTGGTTCTATTGGGTATGGTGAGATCCATGCATTTGTGTACGCATTTGTACAGTGCAATGGTGTATGATTCGGCAGTCATGCAACTATTCTCCATTTGCATGGGTGCCGTGAAGTCAGCCACCTCTGTTTTTAGGAGCCCAAAGTTAGCTTTGGAGAAGTTTTTCATGGTGGTTACCTTTGTGGGGTGGGGGGTGGGAGGGATGTAGATTTCCAAGCTGATTAGTTTGTGGTTGGATCTAACCAGGGAGGAGTTGACTATTGGTGTAGAGCAATGGTCGCCCATGTTCGTAATGACCAGGTCAAGGATGTTGCTACCTCTAGTGGGGTAAGAATGAGCTGGTCCAGGGCATTGGATTTAATGAATTCCAGAAAGCATTGGGCAAGTGTATTGGTACATGAGTAGTTTTCCCAGTTAATGGACGGTTAGTTGAAGTCGCCCAGTATAAGAGTGTTAGGTTGGACCCTAATATTCTCCGGGGTGCTTAGGAAAGTGAAGTGTGAGTCTCAGGACGTGGTTGTGGACCTATAGCAGGCTATGACCTGAATCGCTGTCTTACCCAATGTTAGCTGCACCTGAAGTATCTCAGATGTGTTACATTGGGCTACCAGTCTGGAGGGTTGTGCATCCTTTATGAATATGAAAACACCACTGCCTTTGGAGCTTCGGTCCAAGTTCTGAGGCTGAAAGGTGTGGAATGAGTTATAGCCTGGTAGTGTAGGGATGCTTTTTGCTGCCTTGAACCAGGTCTCTGTTACAGCACAAATGTCGATGTTCTCCATTTTAAGGAGTGCTGCGAGCGAGTACATTTTGAGATTTAGACTTCTAGCATTGAGCAGCATGACCCTCAGATTGCATTTGTTTGTAGCTGTTACAGTGGTAATTTCGTCTTTGGAACACTGCCTAAAAAAGGCACTATGGGGTGGCAAGAGCCTTAGCCAGTATCTGGAAGCCCAGGGGTGACAGATGCAGGCCATCGCTGGCAAAGCATTGTGGTCTGTCAATCATGTCATCCCAGGCAGACAGATACTGGATCCCCTCAGAATGACACCAGAAACTTATCCAATTGTTGAAATCAATCATTTTCTGCTTGTACTGTGGTATCATTCTGGGTGATGGTAGGATGCTGCTCAGGGCTAGGGTCATACCCACCTGGGCTACATAATCCGAGAGCTCCTCCAGGTCTCTCTTCATGTAGTCCAGGGAGGTACATCTTAGGTCATTCACACCCACATGTGCAATGACAGTCATATTTGTACCTGTTGTTGAGGGACCTTAATGTGTATGTTATATGGCGGATCCTGGTGCCTGACAGGCAGCGGACCGTTACTTTCTCCTTATTCAACATAGTGAGTGGAACATCAGTGTGCCTCACTGAGTCACCTATGACTAGTGTATTGGGCATGCTGTTTTGCCTTAGTGGCTTTGGTTGAGTGGCATATTGTTTAGGAGATTTATATGTCTCGTGATAAGTGTTGGGTTGTGGTTGAGTGCGTTTCTGCCTAGGAGGTCTCTGCTGTTTGGGTAGATTTTTATTGAGAGCCACAGTGAAGGTGGGTGTGTGGTTTGTGCTTTTATGTAAAGACAGTGCTAGTGTGTGTTTTGGAGGTCTGTGTGTTCCATGTGGCGTTGTGCATGTGTTAACCTTCTCCTCTTGACCAGCTATTCCAGTCTTAGCTGGAGAGTGTGTGGCTTGGATATACAAGTGCATCTCTTGCAAGTCTGAGTATTGGGAGGCAAGAGGAAAGTGTTGTCAGTGTACATGAGGCAGTTGCTACATTGCCTCAGGATGACCAGGTTAATAGGAGAAAGCATAGGGAACTAACCTTTAGACATGCCTGGAGGGGTGGGCATTAATAATAAGTACTGGAGCTGTTTTCTTGTAGAACGTTTAGTGCTGGTAACACTTTTGTGTGCTACAATAATTGCTACAAGAAGTCTGGTAGAGTGCTAAACTAATAAACTAGTAAAAGTGCAGGAGAGGAGAGAACTAGCATATCTAAGGGAAAAATTGAAGAGCAGACTTTTGCACCACTCAGAAGCTTACAAACATTCATGGATACAGCAAATCTGTATATGGACTAGACTAGTTACAGGAAAGGTTAGAAACAAGCGCAGTTGTGGGCTTTTAAACCTGAAGTTGAAAGAGATGGAAAAAACTGCCCAAACGGCCAATAAACTACAATTTTTGGACCAGAAACTACTCCTCTTGTGGTAGATAGGCTACCTAGTGCTTACCACTGCCACTAATAAGCTAGAAGGCTTCCCTCCAAACAGAAAGGCTTAGGGGGCTCAGAAGCTTACCCAAGCTGATGGCAATCTCTCATTTGACAACCACGTGGCCAAAGTGGTTAGAAAAACATTTTATATAGCCCACCTAATCATGAAGTGATTCACATTTAGATCAGGGGAGGTCATCGTGCCTCTTTATTCATCCCTCATCAGGTCCATAATTGAGTACAATTTTGGGATGTACCTTACCAGACACCTGCAGCAACTGGAAAGACCCCAAAAGTACCTCACCAAGAGGATCAAAGGGCTCAAACAGATGCCATATGCTGCCTGGTTAAAGAAACTCCAGCTCTACTCAGTGGCATACCGCCTGCTCAGAGGCGATCTGTGCCTGACGTATAAAGCCATGTCCAACCTGGAATTAATGGATATGCTGCACCTCAGAAAATCCAAATCCCATCGAACTACGCGCTCGAGAAACTTGAACCTCAGCACTGAAATAAATAGGACATGCTGGTGGGACAGATTCATAACCCAGAGGCTCCCTTTACTCTGGAATAAAAGCCCAGTCCAGGTTAGGCAGAGTCCCTCATTGACTCTCTTCAAGAGGAATCTTGATGAGTGGATGGGAGATCGTAGGTTTACCCCGGGTATCACTTCTGTGTCACTGTTAGACAGAGGCACAGTATGCTAACCTCGAAAAAGGGCATAGCAAAATTTATTTAAAATGGGTGGCGAAAGCCAAACACACTCTGGCTAGGCTTACAAATGCCCTAGGGCAGATAGCCTAGTATGAACCTATGAACCTATAAGGGTCCTGTATTCAGCAAATCTGTATTTGGACTAGACTAGTTACATGAAAGGCAGGAAACAAGTGCAAACACAGGCTTTTAAACCAGAAAATTGAAATAGATGGAAAAACTGCCCAAACAACCAATAAACTACAATTTCTGGGCCAGAAACCACTCCTCTTGTGGTAGACAGGCTACCTAGTGCTTACCACTCCCACTGATAAGCTAGAAGGCTTCCCTCCAACACAGAAAGTCTTGAGGGGCTCAGGGAGGGTGGCCTAATGGTTAAGGTGTTTGCCTTACAAACACAAGATGCAGGGTTTGAAGCTCACAAGGAATAATTGGCTAGGCTTAAAATGGCTCGCAAGGGCAGTTAGCTTAGTACTAACCTATGAACCTAAGAAGCTTACCAACAGTCCTGGATACAGCAGTTTTGTGGAAGGTCCCCCTTTATGAAGTGGGATTACATGGGAAATTTTCCACAGTTGAGGGACCTTGTGTTTGAGAATGGATCTATTTTTAAGGATGGATACTGGGAAGGCTATAGATTCAGCTGCAATTTTGAGGTATTCACTGGGTAAGTTATCTACGGCAAGTGTAGTAGGTTTTAGTTCCTGGAGTAGTTTTTGTTTGTGGCTGTAGGAACTGGGGAGAAAGAGAATGAGGCATTGCTAGTTGTAGACTTGGCTGGTTTGGTATTAGGAATAGGGGTTTGCTGTTTGGAAAGGGCAATTATAGATTCAGTAAAATGCTTGTTAAAAATGATAGCTATGCTATCTGAATTGTTGTGGATGTTTGGCATTAGTGTAGTAGATTTTCATTGAAAAATTCCTGGATTACAACAACTACATGCAGTAAGCAACTGTCTCCAGCTGAAAAAATATATAATCCAGGCAGATCCAACCAAAGCTCTCTTTTATTCTTGTATATGAACCAACAATAGTTGAGCGCTTTCATCCAGATACAACTGGACTTCATCAGAACAACATTACAAAACACCCACCTCCTTTTTATGCAAAAAATTCCCGCCTAAAACGTAAATTATAACATTAATTATTCAATTAAGAAAATACAAATTTAAAAACACAGTTCAGAATATAGTGTACTACACTTTACATTTAAGTTAAAACATTTCCACATTGATTAAAATCCATCATTTATATATAATGCTCTCCTTTTGTTAGAATTGATTTCTAAGAGAGTTCCATACATAATATAAATACTTCATCTGCTAACACAAACATTCGTTCTAATCTTAACTAGTGGTTAGATATGATGTCTATAAATATGTCCTCCTTTTCAATTATTATTAATTCTCCCAAAAATTATTTTTAATTTTTGATTTAATATTACAAGATTGTATTTATAAGTTATTTCATTACATGCACTAAGCACATCAAAAATTTATTCTATAATGTACCTCACTGGTATAAAAACATATGCATCTATTTATATTTTTAACATTACACGCAGCATACCCTTATAACTTGGTACTTGTATTACTTATTACCTACTATTTTAACAATGGCTTAGTAGGTATTACTTCATTGAGTCCTGGTACTACTGCCGCATTAAGTCTAATCTGCCATCTGACTTCTTTGTCGCTCACCAGCACCTTAATATTTCCTCCACGTGGATTTGGTCTCACCAATTCCAATATGGCAAACTTAAACCCTGTGCAACTATTGTTATTCATAAGGTGCCTTGACAAGGCATTATTGGGATCTTTCTTTTTTATGCAGTACAAATGATCATATATTCTGTTTTTCAGATATCGATCAGTTTTCCCAACATAATAATTCATACATGTGTTGCACAGGGCTAAGTATATGACATGCTGGCTCATACAGTTCCCATTCATAAATCTAATTTTTGTTTTAACATTATTATTGAGTATAATTGAATCTTTTTCAAGAATATAACTGCAGTAATTACAGTTGCCACATTTTTTAGTGCCAACCTTCACACTCTTGGTATTACTATTGTAAGAGTTATAGTTAATTTCTAAAATTCTCTTTATATTATTACCAGTTTTATAAACAAATCTAGGAGTATTAGGTATTTTTTCCTTTATACTACTGTCACTTGTTAGGATATTCCAATTTGAATGAATTATGCCCTTTATCTCATTGCTACATGCTCCATATTTCAAGATACAAGCTTTATAATGTCTCTTTTCACAATTTCCCTTTTTACCATTTATGTGGCTTGTTGGTCCTTTTTTGTTTTCCAGACCTATCCCTAATAAGGGTGGGTATTTCCGGCCCCATTCATTAGCCACATATGTTATAATGTCTGTTACCATATCCCTTGGGTAGCCCTTTTCTATAAATGCTCTACCAATAAAGTTTAATTCAGATATCATGCCCTCCTTTGTTGTTGTCATTCTTGCTGCTCTTATGCACTGTCCTTTTATAATACCTCTTTTGGTGTTATAAGAATGGGCACTATCATAGTGTAGGTAACTATTACTATATGTTTCCTTCCTGTATATTTGTGACTGAAAGGATGTACCATCATTAGAAATATACGTATCAAGGTAATTAATCCCCACTTTATCCATTTTATATGTAAATCTTAGGTATCCTGTTGTTTGATTAATATACCTTAGGAAGTCGGTCAATTCATCACTGCTACCTTTCCATAGGATGAAAATGTCGTCCAAAAAACGGACATACGTTGTTATTGATTTCATCCAAATAGAATGCAGTACAAATTCCTCCTCCCAATCTAGTAGCACAAGGTTGGCATATATGGGAGAACATGATGCTCCCATAGCCACTCCTGATACCTGTCTAAAGTATTCACCTTCATAATAGATGTAATTGAAATCCAACACTAATTCCATAAAGGCTGCAAGCAAGGTAATTTCATCAGAAGAGAGTCCACTATGTTTCTGCAAGCTACACATAAATCTTTCTAAGCCTTCCACTTTGGGTATGCAAGAAAACAAATCTTGAATGTCAATGGTAACGGACAACTGTTCAGAATTCCATAATTCATGTGTGAATAATCCCAGAAATTCCCACAAATCTTTGATTATGTGCTTTGTAGATGTATATATATGTTTCAATTTATAATCAATATACTTCCCAAAGGGGAATACTTTACTATTGCTTCCAGAAATAATAGGCCTAAAGGGAGGGTCAGATAGGTCCTTATGAATCTTAGGGATCCCTTTAATTGTTGCCAATATGGGAAAATCCACCTTTAAGTATTTGTACAAATCCTCATCTATTCTATTGTCTAGTAAAAATTCTTCCAAATATGAGTCAATACGTCTATATGAAATGTTAACTTCATTTAATGATGATACTTCATATTGATCAGTATTGTATAGTATTTCAAACATTTTTTTGTTATATTTAATGTTATCATATAGTACTACCCCACCCCCCTTGTCTGCTGCCAATACTCTTACATTATTCTCTGAGTTTCTCCAGAGCTGAAATAGCCTGCTGGTTAGCTGCTCTGTACTTGATGTTATACTTCTTTTTGTTATACAACAAATATATTTCCTTGTTTATAACATTCTCAAAAGAAATTAATGTCTTGGCAAGCGGGGGGGTAAAGGTACTCTTCTTTCTTAATCCTTCATTGTACCTATATTCTATGTCATTTTGGAAGAATATTCCAAGATTTAATTTCCGAAGAAACAATTTGGTCTCAACCAAAGTATCAGTAAGGTCCATTGACCTATCTGGAATGTATTTCATTCCCTTGGTCAAAATTTGTAATGATTCAGGGTTGATGTTATAAGCTGTATAATTGTATATTTTAACATCCCCCCCTACTTCTAATATGTTAGGGAATGTAAAGTCAGCTATCTGCCTTACTGGCACTATCGCTGACATCTCCCCTACACCAAAGGGCTCACTATTCCATATTTCATTTATTGTCTGTAATTGTTCCACCGTTGGTTCCCCCTCCCCTGTTTTTTCAGAGTCGGCCAATTTTCCACTTCCCCATTCTCCCATAAAAAATCTTGTTCAGGGATATGTGGCCTATGTGAATTTCGTCTCACTTTCACATATGTATTATTTTTGCCTCTTGTGTTTCCACTTCTCCATCTATAGGCCCTCCCCTGTTTGTACTGCAAAATATCTCTTTGTAATTTCCTATTCTTTCGTTCAAACATTTTTTTACTATTAGTTTCTGCATAGTCATACTGTTTTTGGTAAAGTACTTCCCACTGTGGGAATAACAAATCCATAGTAATATTATTGCTCATTTCTTCTGCCTCACACAAAAGGCTACTTAATTTCGTATCATTATTTGTTATAATAAATTTCATGAATCGTTTTCCAAAATCATCAAACATGCTATTACAGATTTTAACATTGTCTACATTCATTTCTATACCTATTGGCTCTTTAAAAAATCGTAAGCCCATAGGAATTACATTGCAATCAATACATTTACGCAAATACATGTTTTCCAATTGCAACATTTTTATCTTATTTAATTTGTCACCAAAAGAAAAAATCGTTTAAGTGTTGCAGGTTTGTCTTGTTCATCACTACATTTTACGTTTACTTCATTACCAACTTTAAATTCAAAAGACGTATGCATTATTCTGTCACTGTTAAATATATTGTTATTTCCAGGGAAGAGTGGAAAACAGTACCTTTTTTGTGACAAGTATATGTTTTTAGTTTTTCGGTTGTAGCATAAGTCCTTGTTGGTAGTGCTCGTTTGGGTTTAGCACCCGATATAAGATACACATCCTCTTCCTTGTCGTCTTTAGTTCCTGTTAGATTAAGCACATTTTCCGAATTGCTCGGACCTTGAGTTTCACCTTTCCTGGGCGTACAGTCAGTCGAGAGCGGTAAGGAATGCCTCCTCTGCCCATTCGGGATGTCCGCGTCACTGCCGTTGCCCATAGAGGAACGAGATGACATCATTACGTTGTTTGTGTTAGCAAAGTTTCTACCATTTAAAGTGGTAGTAGGTGGTGTAAGAAGTTCGATTAAACGTGACAATTCTCCTTTGACGATCGCAAGTTCAGAGTGGATTTTATCCACTTCTTCTCTGGTAATGGTGTTACCATACCCTGAGAGCTCATGGAAGGAATCCATAAGGCACAACTTGTATTGAAGAATTCCTGGATTACAACAACTACATGCAGTAAGCAACTGTCTCCAGCTGAAAAAATATATAATCCAGGCAGATCCAACCAAAGCTCTCTTTTATTCTTGTATATGAACCAACGATAGTTGAGCGCTTTCATCCAGATACAACTGGACTTCATCAGAACAACATTACAAAACACCCACCTCCTTTTTATGCAAAAAATTCCCGCCTAAAACGTAAATTATAACATTAATTATTCAATTAAGAAAATACAAATTTAAAAACACAGTTCAGAATATAGTGTACTGCACTTTACATTTAAGTTAAAACATTTCCACATTGATTAAAATTAAGAAGTTATGTACCTACCATAACGTTCCATGTTAGTTGTCTTCTCTCGCCTTCTTTCTTGCTTGATGGGTTCGGAGCCAATCCCTCGGCTCCGACTCGGCACTTGCTAAGCTCGAGAGTCTCTTTTACCAGCTCGAGGCAGCCCCATATCCCATGATGCAAGGCAGTAAGTACCCAGATCTCGTTTGTTGCCAAAGGGCAATAATACCAAGCATAAAATACTTCCCAAAGGAAGAAGAAACTTACAGATGGAAAAAGGACCAGGTCTGAATGGTCTTTAGCATAATAGTTTCTTATACAAGGTCTGTCCAGGCCAGGGGGAAGGAGGGAGGGTCGCAAGAAAGAAGGCGAGAGAAGACAACTAACATGGAACGTTATGGTAGGTACATAACTTCTTAATGTTAAGTTGTCAATCTCGCCTTCATTCTTGCTTGATGGGACCGAGTCCCTAGCACCTCTATCCTGGGTGGCTCAATGGAACAAACTCTTGAGGACTGTAGAGCCAAAACTGGCTCTGTCCCTGGAGGCCAAGTTCAATTTGTAATGGGAAACAAAAGTGTGAGGAGTGGCCCAAGTGGCCACTGCACAAATAGTGTCCAAAGGAAGTCTAGCTTGAAAAGCTGTAGAAGTAGCTAAACTCCTAGTTGAATGTGCTTTAGGTTTTGAGCACAGCTGTTTTCCCCTGAGCGTATAAATTTCAGTGATGACCGAAGAAAGCCATCTGGACAAAGTCACTTTAGAAACAGGAAGGCCTTTTTTATTATCCGCATAGGAAACAAAAAGTTGATCAGATTTTCTAAATTTTTTTGTTCTGTCCAAATAATATCTAAGTTGACGGTGGACGTCAAGATAATGTAGCTTTTGTTCAGCTCTATCTGAATAGTTAGGAAAAAATACAGGGAGATCAATGGATTGATTCAGATTGTTCTTTGAAGCGACCTTAGGTAGAAAGGATGGATTAGTTCTCAAAGATACTCTGTCTTTGTGAAAAACCAAATAGGGGGGTCGAACCGAAAGAGCATGAAGTTCAGACACCCTCCTGGCAGATGTAATAGCCACTAGGAATAAAGTTTTCCAAGAAAGATATTTCAGGGAACAAGAAACAGCTGGCTCAAGGGGAAGAATCAAGGATGTCAGCACTAAATTTAGATCCCACTGAGGAGGAGGATTCCTGATTGGAGGCTTTAGTAGGAAAATTCCTTTCAAGAAGGCCCTGCAGAGCCTATGGGACATAATATTATGATCTGCTATCCCGACATGAAAATTAGAAATAGCAGCCTATTAAACTCTGACTGTGGAAGAAGAGGAGCCTGCATGAAAAATCTCTGCTAAGAAGTCCAGAACTGCCTGAACAGGGGCAGTAAAAGGATCAATATTTTGGGCCTTAGCCCAATAAGAGAAACGTTTCCATTTGCTTGTGTAAATCCTCCTGGTAGAGGATTTTAGCGAAGCTACTATGATGTCTCTAACTGGGTTAGAGATCAAAGGAAGCCTGGCTAAGGAAGGAAGTGGAGCAACCATGCTGTGAGGTTGAGAGAAGGGATTGACCGGTGCAGCTGACCGGATTGGTGAATCAGTAGATCTGGCACTGGGTCCAGATGCCACGGCTGCACCAAAAGGTGATGATGGAGGAACGGGAACCAAACTTGTCGAGGCCAGTAAGGGGCAATGAGAATCAATTTGGCTCTCAAACGGTAGCTTTCTGGATCACCTGAGGGATCAGAGGAAATGGAGGGAAGGCATAAAGAAGTCCCTGGGGCCAATCCTGGGCCAGAGCGCCTCTGGGGGGATGGCCTGATAGAGGGAAGAGGCTGAAGAAGTCTGGACATTTGCTGTTTTGGGGAGTAGCAAAAAGATCGCAACATGGACGACCCCATTCCAGAAAAATCTCTTCCGCTATAGATTGCTTGAGAGACCACTCGTGAGGCATGAGGATAGCTCTGCTCAATCTGTCCACTATAATGTTGGTTTTCCCAGGGATATGCGTTGCTACCAGAAACCGATGAGAGGAGATCGCCCATTGCCAAAGTCTGAGCGCTTCGACACAAGGGGTAGGACTTGGTTCCGCCCTGTTTGTTGATATACCAAACTACAGACATGTTGTCTGTGTGGACTGCAATTGTCCCTTCGGGAAGAAAGTCGTTGAGGGCTTGCAACGATAAAAGCACTGCTCTCATCTCCAGGACATTTATGTGCAGATGGTACTCGAACGGTTGCCACGTCCCATGAACCATCCTGCCCTGATAATGACCCCCACACGATCAGGAGGCATCCGTGGTGACAGTGGCTATCGGGGACGGAGGTACAAAGCACCTGCCTTGGTGAACCTGAGACGATGTGATCCACCAAGCAAGATGTTCTTTGCATGTTTGTGTCACCAGAATCTGGTGACGCATTGGAAGTTGCTGGTATGACCACTGAGTGAACAGCATCCACTGAAGAAGGCGATGTAGAATCGAGCCAGGGAAAGAAGTGTAATGGCCGCAGCCATGAGACCTAATACCTTCAGAACCATTCTGGCCTGTATTTTCTTGCTGGCCAGAATGATCCTGACATGAGTCTGAATGTCTGAAACTCTTTGTTCTGTAAGGGTAGCTGACATCCGAACAGTGTTTAAGTTTGCGCCTATGAAGGTAATAGACTGGCAGGGCGATAAGGATGACTTTTCGAAGTTGATTGAGATGCCCAAAAGAGAACAAAGGTCTATTGTGTAATCCCTGGCTTGTATAAGCTGATGTCTGGTGGTGGCTGACAGGAGCCAGTCGTCGAGATACGGAAACACCTGGAATCCTTGACGTCTCAGGTGAGCCGTGACCACTGCCATGCATTTGGTGAACACTCTGGGGGCTGTAGTGAGACCAAAGGGCAGGGCTCTGAACTGGAAATGACTGGACCCCAGCCGAAAGCGGAGAAATCTCCTGGAGCGTCTGTGAATTTTGATACGATAGTACGCATCCTGAAGATCTATTGAGCACATCCAGTTGTCCTTCTGTAAGAAGGGCAGAATTGACTGAAGAGTGACCATTCGGAATCTTGTCTTCTTGACAGACTTGTTGAGTCTGCTGAGATCCAATATTGGTCTCCAGTCTCCCGTCTTTTGGGGACCAAAAGAACCTTGAGTAGATTCCGGGCTCTGAATGGTCTATTGTAACTGGCTGAATGGCTCTTTTTTGCAGTAGTTTTGCGATTTCTAACTCTGCAATGTCCCTTAGACCGGGTGGTACATCTGGAAGGGAATTTGAGGGAAAGGACTTTCCTCGAAAGGAATTATGTAACCCTTGGATATGATCGACTGTACCCATCTGTCTCGAGTGAGGGAATGCCAGGCTTCTGGGTACAGTGATAATCTTCCCCGACTGCCTCCAAGGAGGGACAGCCGGGCAACACCTCAGGGATGCTGAAAGGGCTTGTCAGAGAGAGGCTCCCTGTTTCCCTGGTTTTCGGACTCCCTCTGCCTCTAGAGCGGCGTCTGTTATTGTTACCCCCTCTGCCTCTAGGGGTAAACTGACCACGTGAATCCGGCGTGACTCCTTGGGATTTACGGAACCACATCTTCCCACCCTTCTGTCCTTTGGGATAAGGCCTAGAAGGGTGGAAAACGGACTCCAACAGCAGAAAGAGTCTTGCCGTCCTGCTCGCACCTGGTCAAGGTTTCCTTCACCTGAGGGCCAAACAAAGCTGACCCATCAAAGGGAGAATTTGTGAAGGACGCCTTAAAGGGATCCGCAAAATCACATAGCCGCATCCAGGCTTGGCGTCTAAGAGCCACACCTGTGCCTGCGGCCCTACTCGCTCCATCCGCAGCATAAGATATTAGCCGCATGGAGGAGTTTGCAATGGAATTGAGGGTTCCTAGCTGAGAAGCAATTTTTTCTTGAGCCCCTGCAGCTGTAGGATCCTGAACTACTTCTCCCAGCTCCTTCAGGATATCCCTTTGGAGTCTGGTGAAGTGACATAGGTAATTCAGCGAACGCATAGCAAAGGTCGCTGATGAAAACATCTGCTTACCGTACCTATCCATGGTCCTAGAGTCCTTATTAGGAGGATGGACGGGCACGGAAGGATCTGCAAGTTCCTTTTTGGTGGCCGCAGCCACCACCATGGCATCAGCGGGGACACCCTTAGTAAGGAATTGTTTGTCGCTTGGGGCAGTGATAAATGTTGAAGGCCTCCTAGGGACTGGCTCTACAGAGTCAGGAGCTGCCCACGCCTTTCGTGCAATCACCTGCATAAGGGGTCGAAGGCGGAGATACCCAGGAGGTGGAGGGCCGAGATCCAAACGCCTCTAGGTATACTGACTCATCCTCAGAGGGATTGTTGGTGGGCCAGTTTCCCCTCTGTTTCAGAAGTTCTAGGATGTCTGAGAAGGAGACATCCTCAGAGGGGATCTAGGGATCCCTCTGACTCATCAAAGTCAGTATCCAAGTGACAGACTGGGAGTCTACATGCTTCCTCTTACAAGTCCTCTTCCTAGGAGGATCTCCAAACGCCAGGAGAATCCTCGGAAGAGGGGAAATTCCCAATGGGGAAACCTGAGGCGGAGGATCTCTGGGTCCTGTAGCAAGAGAAGTGGCAGAGATGTCAACAGGTACAATAGAGGGAGGAGCTACGGAACAGACTGCTGACTGATACCAGTGGCCAGTACACTCTTCATCACCCCGAATGCTCCCTGCCCAGGCAGGTCCGAGAGAACGCGCCCCCAAGAGCTAGGAACTCCAGGGGCCACCGAAAGGGAAGCCTCCGAGGCAGATGTCGGAGCCGAGCTCACCAAGGCCGAGGCTCCAAGGGAAGAGCGGGCTCGGACAAGGGTCCGATGCCACTCACCCCTCGGAGGAGACCATGGAAGCCCGACCACCGAATCCCTCTAAGGAAGGTCTCAAGAGGAGATAAGAGTAGAGGCTGAAGGAACAGAAGGGGTATCCGTCCTCCAGCCGTAGCAGTAACCATTCCCGAAGACTCCAACTCCAAGCTCTGGGGTAGAGTTGAAGGAGGAACTGTAACGGGGTGTGGACCAACAGTCGTCTGTTGAGACGGACTGTGTAACATTTGGGCCAGTACCTGTGACTTGAGTAATCTACTGACCACTCTCTCTAGGTCATGGTCTGATAACCTGGATGACCTTGAAGATCGGCTCCGATGGCTCCGTTCCGATAGAAGAGGTGAAGCCAGAGCCGAAAGTATCGGCTCCAAGGAAGGAGACCTCGACCTCTTCCTGGAAAGAGCCATCGGAGCCGATACAATAGATCCTGTCGGAGCCGACCTCTCGGAGCAGACAGGAAGCCTCGATGTATCGGCTCCAGCCGGAGCCAATACAGCCACCAAAGTAACGGTGTCGGAGCCGATCGGAGCCGACACCGATGCCTGTGCCACATGGGTGTCGGAGCCGATCGGAGCCGACATCGGCGGTCAATACAGATTCGGCACCGATAGCCATCGGTGCCGGCTTTGTCAAGCTAGAATCGGCTCCAGCCGGAGCCGATCTCGACTCAGTACGAGTCGGAGCCGAGGCCGCAGGCTTAGATACAGAAGCCTGGGCCTTGGAGATTTTACTGATTTTGGTGGAGCCGACTTAGCCGGAGAGCCCTCCGGCTTAAGAAGGCCTCTAAGAATCAGTTTATTCCGTCTCTCCTGCAGGACTCTCTGGCTGAAGGAGTGACAAATAGCACAGGAGTCCTGCAGGTGAAGAGGGCCCAAACAATACAGGCAAGAAGTGTGACCGTCTGTCAGAGACATCTTCTGACAGCACGAGTCACACTTCTTAAAACCTGAGACCCTCTCCTTTGACATGGTGCTGAAAAAGACACACACACACACCAGTCAAAATTAAGTTAAATAAAATACCAAAAGGTATTCTATAAACAGCACACACACCCTAACAGGGGGGGGATGGGATAGGGATTAAAGATTGACTAACAAAAAATTAAAGGAGACAGGGAATTTCTGTCAGAAAAAGTCAATTTAAACTTAAAAACTAACAATAAAAGGTTTTTGACTAAAAAGGGGCTTAAAAATCACAAAAGTGAACAACTTACCAGGAGCTGGCAAAAAGAAGACCTCCTGCTTAAGCGGCAAACGAGATCTGGATACTTACTGCCTTGCATCATGGGATATGGGGCTGCCTCGAGCTGGTAAAGAGACTCTCGAGCTTAGCAAGTGCCGAGTCGGAGCCGAGGGATCGGCTCCGAACCCATCAAGCAAGAATGAAGGTGAGATTGACAACTTAACATCCATCATTTATATATAATGCTCTCCTTTTGTTAGAATTGATTTCTAAGAGAGTTCCATACATAATATAAATACTTCATCTGCTAACACAAACATTCGTTCTAATCTTAACTAGTGGTTAGATATGATGTCTATAAATATGTCCTCCTTTTCAATTATTATTAATTCTCCCAAAAATTATTTTTAATTTTTGATTTAATATTACAAGATTGTATTTATAAGTTATTTCATTACATGCACTAAGCACATCAAAAATTTATTCTATAATGTACCTCACTGGTATAAAGATATATGCATCTATTTATATTTTTAACATTACACGCAGCATACCCTTATAACTTGGTACTTGTATTACTTATTACCTACTATTTTAACAAAATAATTTTTGGGAGAATTAATAATAATTGAAAAGGAGGACATATTTATAGACATCATATCTAACCACTAGTTAAGATTAGAACGAATGTTTGTGTTAGCAGATGAAGTATTTACATTATGTATGGAACTCTCTTAGAAATCAATTCTAACAAAAGGAGAGCATTATATATAAATGATGGATTTTAATCAATGTGGAAATGTTTTAACTTAAATGTAAAGTGTAGTACACTATATTCTGAACTGTGTTTTTAAATTTGTATTTTCTTAATTGAATAATTAATGTTATAATTTACGTTTTAGGCGGAATTTTTGCATAAAAAGGAGGTGGGTGTTTTGTAATGTTGTTCTGATGAAGTCCAGTTGTATCTGGATGAAAGCGCTCAACTATCGTTGGTTCATATACAAGAATAAAAGAGAGCTTTGGTTGGACCTGCCTGGATTATATATTTTTTCAGCTGGAGACAGTTGCTTACTGCATGTAGTTGTTGTAATCCAGGAATTCTTTAATACAAGTTGTGCCTTATGGATTCCTTCCATGAGCTCTCGGGCTATGGTAACACCATTACCAGAGAAGAAGTGGATAAAATCCACTCTGAACTTGCGATCGTTAAAGGAGAATTGTCACGTTTAATCGAACTTCTTACACCACCTACTACCACTTTAAATGGTAGAAACTTTGCTAACACAAACAACGTATTGATGTCATCTCGTTCCTCTATGGGCAACGGCAGTGACGCGGACATCCCGAATGGGCAGAGGAGGCGTTCCTTACCGCTCTCGACTGACTGTACGCCGAGGAAAGGTGAAACTCAAGGTCCGAGCAATTCGGAAAATGTGCTTAATCTAACAGGAACTAAAGACGACAAGGAAGAGGATGTGTATCTTATATCGGGTGCTAAACCCAAACGAGCACTACCAACAAGGACTTATGCTACAACCGAAAAACTAAAAACATATACTTGTCACAAAAAAGGTACTGTTTTCCACTCTTCCCCTGGGGGAAATAACAATATATTTAACAGTGACAGAATAATGCATACGTCTTTTGAATTTAAAGTTGGTAATGAAGTAAACGCAAAATGTAGTGATGAACAAGACAAACCTGCAACACTTAAACAAACGATTTTTTCATTTGGTGACAAACTAAATAAGATAAAAATGTTGCAATTGGAAAACATGTATTTGCGTAAATGTATTGATTGCAATGTAATTCCTATGGGCTTACGATTTTTTAAAGAGCCAATAGGTATAGAAATGAATGTAGACAATGTTAAAATCTGTAATAGCATGTTTGATGATTTTGGAAAACGATTCATGAAATTTATTATAACAAATAATGATACGAAATTAAGTAGCCTTTTGTGTGAGGCAGAAGAAATGAGCAATAATATTACTATGGATTTGTTATTCCCACAGTGGGAAGTACTTTACCAAAAACAGTATGACTATGCAGAAACTAATAGTAAAAAAATGTTTGAACGAAAGAATAGGAAATTACAAAGAGATATTTTGCAGTACAAACAGGGGAGGGCCTATAGATGGAGAAGTGGAAACACAAGAGGCAAAAATAATACATATGTGAAAGTGAGACGAAATTCACATAGGCCACATATCCCTGAACAAGATTTTTTATGGGAGAATGGGGAAGTGGAAAATTGGCCGACTCTGAAAAAACAGGGGAGGGGGAACCAACGGTGGAACAATTACAGACAATAAAAGAAATATGGAATAGTGAGCCCTTTGGTGTAGGGGAGATGTCAGCGATAGTGCCAGTAAGGCAGATAGCTGACTTTACATTCCCTAACATATTAGAAGTAGGGGGGGATGTTAAAATATACAATTATACAGCTTATAACATCAACCCTGAATCATTACAAATTTTGACTAAGGGAATGAAATACATTCCAGATAGGTCAATGGACCTTATTGATACTTTGGTTGAGACCAAATTGTTTCTTCGGAAATTAAATCTTGGAATATTCTTCCAAAATGACATAGAATATAGGTACAATGAAGGATTAAGAAAGAAGAGTACCTTTACCCCCCCGCTTGCCAAGACATTAATTTCTTTTGAGAATGTTATAAATAAGGAAATATATTCGTTGTATAACAAAAAGAAATATAACATCAAGTACATAGCAGCCAACCAGCAGGCTATTTCAGCTCTGGAGAAACTCAAAGAGAATAATGTAAGAGTATTGGCAGCAGACAAGGGGGGAGGGGTAGTACTATATGATAACATTAAATATAACAAAAAAATGTTTGAAATACTATACAATACTGACCAATATGAAGTATCATCATTAAATGAAGTTTACATTTCATATAGATATATTGACTCATATTTGGAAGAATTTTTATTAGACAATAGAATAGATGAGGATTTGTACAAATACTTAAAGGTGGATTTTCCCATATTGGCAACAATTAAAGGGATCCCTAAGATTCATAAGGACCTATCTGACCCTCCCTTTAGGCCTATTATTTCTGGAAGCAATAGTAAAGTATTCCCCTTTGGGAAGTATATTGATTATAAATTGAAACATATATATACATCTACAAAGCACATAATCAAAGATTCGTGGGAATTTTTGGGATTATTCACACATGAATTATGGAATTCTGAACAGTTGTTCGTTACCATTGACATCCAAGATTTGTTTTCTTGCATACCCAAAGTGGAAGGCTTAGAAAGATTTATGTGTAGTTTGCAGAATCATAGTGGACTCTCTTCTGATTAAATTACCTTGCTTGCAGCCTTTATGGAATTAGTGTTGGATTTCAATTACATCTATTATGAAGGTGAATACTTTAGACAGGTATCAGGAGTGGCTATGGGAGCATCATGTGCTCCCATATATGCCAACCTTGTGCTACTAGATTGGGAGGAGAAATTTGTACTGCATTCTATTTGGATGAAATCAATAACAACGTATGTCCGTTTTTTGGACGACATTTTCATCCTATGGAAAGGTAGCAGTGATGAATTGACCGACTTCCTAAGGTTTATTAATCAAACAACAGGATACCTAAGATTTACATATAAAATGGATAAAGTGGGGATTAATTACCTTGATACGTATATTTCTAATGATGGTACATCCTTTCAGTCACAAATATACAGGAAGGAAACATATAGTAATAGTTACCTACACTATGATAGTGCCCATTCTTATAACACCAAAAGAGGTATTATAAAAGGACAGTGCATAAGAGCAGCAAGAATGACAACAACAAAGGAGGGCATGATATCTGAATTAAACTTTATTGGTAGAGCATTTATAGAAAAGGGCTACCCAAGGGATATGGTAACAGACATTATAACATATGTGGCTAATGAATGGGGCTGGAAATACCCACCCTTATTAGGGATAGGTCTGGAAAACAAAAAAGGACCAACAAGCCACATAAATGATAAAAAGGGAAATTGTGAAAAGAGACATTATAAAGCTTGTATCTTGAAATATGGAGCATGTAGCAATGAGATAAAGGGCATAATTCATTCAAATTGGAATATCCTAACAAGTGACAGTAGTATAAAGGAAAAAATACCTAATACTCCTAGATTTGTTTATAAAAAGTACAGTTTTGTACCTACCATAAATGTAGATGTTCGAGGATTCCATTGCTGCAGTCCTTACTATTGGGTATAGTCCGCATCCAGTCGGCCCGAATACCAGAGTATAAGGCTGACGTCGGTCAGGGCGCATTAGACTGACGTCAGCACGTCAGGGTACTAATGCGCATGACCGGCGTCACATCCTCAGTCTTTTCTTGCCCCAGATGTCAGAAGACCCTAAAAAGACAAGGCCCAAAATACCTGCACCAAAACATGAACAATATATATAAAAATATAAGCAGGTAAACTCACCTACACAACCACCCCTAACACAGAGGGAAGGAGGGAGGGTAAATTGGACTGCAGCAATGGAATCCTCGAACATCTACATTTATGGTAGGTACAAAACTGTACTATGTTCTTCGCTTTCCATTGCTGCAGTCCTTACTATTGGGTAGAATCCCAAAGCAGAGGTAAGGGAGGCTGGCAAATCATAAAGAAGCAGGAGCTGACAACATGCCTTGCAAAACAGCTGTGGCAAAACCAGCCCTAGACTTAGAGTAGATAGGAAGGTGATAATGCTTAGAGAAAGTATGCACTGAACTCCAAGTAGGTCCTTCCACAATGTCCTTAGTGGCCACCCCGTAGAAATGCTGTTGAAGTGGCAGTAGCCCTAGTGGAATGAGGCCTAATCCCAGCTGGAACCTCCTTGCCATGATGGGAATAACAAAATGCAATGCAAAAGCCAATCCACCTAGAAATAGTTTGTTTTGACACAGGCTTGCCCTGAACTCAAAGCAAAAGAAACAAACAACTGCTGAGACTGCCTAAAATCCTTAGTCCTGCTTAAGTAATAACGCAATTGTCTGTGTACATCTAAAGTATGCAAAATCTTTTCCCCTTTATTTTGCGGGTCTGCATAAAAAGTAGGCAAATGAATAGTTTGGTTTAAAGCCACACTAGAAACCACCTTAGGCATAAAGGAAGGATTAGTACGTAATGATACCCTATCCTTATGGAAAATCAAAAGGGCTCGACTGCCATAAGGGCCTGCAACTCAGACACCCTTCTTGCAGAAGTAATAGCCAACAAAAAAGCAGTCTTCCATGACAAATATTTCAATTCAGCAGTAGCCGCAGGCTCAAAAGGTTGTAGAGTAAGTTTTTCCAACACAAAATTGAGATCCCAAGCAGGAGTAGGAGCTCTACGTGGGGTCTTATATTTTTTGCCCCTCTAAGAAACTGCTTGAACAAAGGATGCGAAAATAATGGTGGGTCACAATCATAGTGAGCTGAGATTGCTGCAGCATGAATCTTAATGGAAGAGAAGGACAGACCCTTGTCCAGTAACTCAGTAAGATATTGAAGAGCCATACTCAAATTAGGCTCAGAAATCTCCAAATTCTTTGCTTTACTCCAAAATAAAAATCTCTTCCATTTTGCTGCGTACACTTTCCTTGTACTAGGTCTTCTAGCTTCCATAATCACATTTAAAACTTGTTGAGGAAGTTGAGACCTGCTGTGTGTCAACACAGAATATGCCAGGCTGTCAGATGAAGAGAGTGAAGCTTGACATTGCGCAGATGACCGTCCTGCTGGGATAACAGATGTGGAATCAAAGGTTAAGGCCATGGAGGCTTCTTTACCAGACTCCGTAGTAGAGGGTACCAGTGTTGCCGAGGCCAATCTGGAGCTATCAAAATCATCCTTGGCCTGTCCTGTCTGACCTTTAACAGTACCTTTGGAAGAAGAGGCAGAGGTGGAAAGGCATACACATGAAGGTTTGTCCAACTGAAAGACAGAGCATCCACTTTCCAAGCTGTGTGATGAAACCCCTTTGTGCAAAACTGTGGCAGCTGGTGGTTTAGTGGAGAAGCGAACAGATCTATGTCTGGAGTTCCCCATGACACTGTCAATTTCTGAAATACATGAAGATCCAGTTTCCACTTGTGGGGATCCATGATTTGTCTGCTTAACACATCTGCTAAGGAGTTCTGTGCTCCTGGCAGAAACCTTGCCTGAAGAGTTAGGTGCAAGCGTAGCGCAGTCTCCCATAAAATCATTGCTTGCCTGCATAGAGGATAAGAATGTGTTCCCCCTTGTATGTTGAAGTACCACATGACAGTTGTGTTGTCTGTTAGAATCAACACCTGCCCTGGAAGAAGTAACTCCTTGAAAGCCAGTAATGCGAACTGGACTGCTAACATCTCCTTCATGTTGATATGTAGATGCTGTAGTCTGGCAGGCCACTTGTCTTGTATCCACTTTCCATTTAGATGAGCTCCCCAAGCAATGTCCGAGGCAACTGTCGGTAAAATCTGACTCGCCTCTGGCCGGGTCAAAGAGAGTCCCTTGTTTAGGTGACATTCCTGAGCCCACCACAAAAATTCTCTTTGAAGGCAAGGTATTATTTGAATGACAGTGTCTAAATCCTGGCAGTGCTGTGTCCATACATTTTTGAGATACCATTGTAACTTCCTCATATGCAGTTTGGCATTGGGAAGCACCAGAATACAAGATGCCATGAACCCTAATGCTTGAAGGACTGTCTCTGCAGTCAGCACGGACTGATGAGATAGTTGATGGAAGTAAAGTGATAGACTCTTTTGTTTGTCCGGGGTTAAAAAGGCCATCTGGGCTGCTGTATTCAGTCTCACACCCAGAAAGCACATGTCTTGAGAGGGTACTAGACTGGACTTTATTTCGTTCACAGAATACCCTAGGCATCTTAGCACTGCTATAAGATATTCCAGATGCTGTAGAAGGTCTTCCTTTTCTTGAGCCAGAATCAGGCAGTCGCCTAAATAAGGATAGATTTGAAGTCCTTGTAGCCTGAAGTAAGCTATCACTGGAGCCAGAACCTTTGGGAATACTCTGGGCGCAGTAGATAAGCCAAAGGGCAATGCAGAGAACTGATAATGAGAATCTCCAGCTTGAAACCGCAGATACTTCCTGTAACTTAGCCTGATAGGCACATGAAGGTAAGCTTCCTTGAGATCTAAAGTTACCATCCAGTGATCTTTGCCCAGCAGGGGTAAAAGCTGTTGTAACGTCAACATCTTGAACTTGGGAATGTCCAGAGAAGTGTTGAGGAGAGATAAATCCAAAAGCAGTCTCCACGTGTTCCCCTTCTTTGGTACTAGGAACATGCAAGAATAAAATCCTAGGCCCCTTTCTGATACAGGGACTGGCTGAATGGCCCCCATTTGGAGTAACTGAGAAACTTGCTTGTGAGCCACTTTTCTTTGTGGAGGAGGAACGTCTGGCATGCCTTTGAAAGGGGGCATTGTATGGAAATAAAATCTGTCTTGAGTAATTAAATCCCAATTTTCTTTGAAAAGAGACAGTCGTCCTTCCAAAGGAGCTGCCAGACGAGAATCTACTGGCAGCTGAAAAGGCAGGTCATTGGGTCTGTTTACGAAAGGACTGACCCCTGCCCTCACCAGAAGTCTGGGCAGGTGAACTCCTGTTCTAGGCCTAAAAGAACCTTGAGCCCTGCCCCTACCACGCCTAGACCTACCCCTAGACTGGGAATCATAAGCAGGATATGTCCACCCCTTAGCAGGCCAATTTCTACTAAACTTCGTGGCTGTACCTGCAAAAATCTTTAACAGTTTGCATAGACTTAGCTTTGTCCTCCATTTTCTTTAAAACTGCTTCCACAGGTGAACCAAACAACACATCAGACTGTAAAGGAGCATCCAAAATCCTTGTCTTAACATGCTCAGCCAACTTTTGATCCCTCAACCAGGCATGCCTGCGAAGAACAGAACTAGTGGCAGCCACCCTCGAGGAGGCCTGCACAGCATCAAAACCACATTGCAAAGAATGCTTGCCCACTTGTTCAGACACATAAACTAAATCCAGCAAGTCTTTACAATCAATACCTTCCGCCAAAGCATCCACCTTAGATTTCAATTGTGAAAGGAGAAAATTTTGATATTTCAGCATGTGAAACTGACAATTCAATGCTCTCATGGCTAGAGTGGAAGAAGTATACACTTTCTTACCCCACCTATCTAACGCCCTTGCCTCTTTGTCAGTGGGAACAGGATTTTTAACCACAGAGGCCTTAACACCTTTAGGCCCCTGAGAAACAGTTTCTGGGTCCGCCCTAGGACTCTTAAACAAATACTTATGAGCTTCGGGCACCCTATAGTACCTATCAGGTTTAACAGGAGCAGGAGGCAAAGAATCAGGGTTCAGGGAAGCCTCTGCAAAAACATCTTCCACCACATTCAACACAGGAGGTATAGCTAAGGGCCTATGCTGGGGTAATACCAAGAATTCCCTAAGCCTCTTCCTCGAATCAGAGTAATCCTGGCCTTCCCATTTAAAGTGCTCCCTCATGGAATGCAGAGTCTCTGAAAATGAAAAATCCTCAGGAGGAGAAGCCGAAGGAGTGGCATCATCCACATCAGAATCAGAATAATGAGGATACTCCTGCAAATCTTCCGCAGAAGACTCAGAAGCCCCTGAACCCTGTTCAAAACTGTCAAACTCTGGTTCCACCCTAGGCCTCTTATCAGGAGGGCCCATAGAACCTCTAATCATAGTAATCAAATCTTCTGCCATTTTAAGCATATGTTTCTTAGGTACAGAACCCGAAGGCTAGGAGAAGCCCCTACTGAAGCTGAAGTTGGCCTACCTCTAAAAGAAGTTTTGGCAACAGAAGGAGAGGCTCTAACTACTTTGGGAAGAGAGGGAAGAATAGTTACCTGAGAAGCCCCCTCAGCCTGGCCTGCCTCCTGAGAGGGTACATCCTGTAACAGTAAAGTTTCTGCCTGAGACTCCATAGAAACTCCTGGCAAAACCTCTGGCTCCACTGAGCCACCTAAAGAACCGACGTCCGAGACTGCCGGTTCATCAACCCTAGGCTTCGCTGTTTTGTCCTTGCGCTTCTTGACGAAGCGGGCGTCGGAGCATCCGACGGCATTTTATAATTGCAACGCTTCCCAAACACTAATCTGGCACAGTCTAACCTCCTCTTAATAGTGCGTTTGTTAAACCTAGCACAAGAGCGGCAACCAACAACGCCGTGCTCAGGCCCTAAACAAGGTATACACAATGTATGGTAATCCCTATGAGGTATTTGTTTCCCACAAGAAATACAGTTATTCACTTTTCTGACATCCGGTTAAATACTGAGGCAAGAAAAACCAAAATGTTCCAACGGGTACTTAGCCAACTCTGATTCGGTCTGAAACTCCGGTTTCGGAAATATTTCAGAACGCCAACCTGCACTCGCAAAACTGCTTCTGCATCGGACCACGCGGCAAAAAAGACTGAGGATGTGACGCCGGTCATGCGCATTAGTACCCTGACGTGCTGACGTCAGTCTAATGCGCCCTGACCGACGTCAGCCTTATACTCTGGTATTCGGGCCGACTGGATGCGGACTATACCCAATAGTAAGGACTGCAGCAATGGAAAACGAAGAACATCTGGTAATAATATAAAGAGAATTTTAGAAATTAACTATAACTCTTACAATAGTAATACCAAGAGTGTGAAGGTTGGCACTAAAAAATGTGGCAACTGTAATTACTGCAGTTATATTCTTGAAAAAGATTCAATTATACTGAATAATAATGTTAAAACAAAAATTAGATTTATGAATGGGAACTGTATGAGCCAGCATGTCATATACTTAGCCCTGTGCAACACATGTATGAATTATTATGTTGGGAAAACTGATCGATATCTGAAAAACAGAATATATGATCATTTGTACTGCATAAAAAAGAAAGATCCCAATAATGCCTTGCCAAGGCACCTTATGAATAACAATAGTTGCACAGGGTTTAAGTTTGCCATATTGGAATTGGTGAGACCTAATCCACGTGGAGGAAATATTAAGGCGCTGGTGAGCGACAAAGAAGTCAGATGGCAGATTAGACTTAATGCGGCAGTAGTACCAGGACTCAATGAAGTAATACCTACTAAGCCATTGTTAAAATAGTAGGTAATAAGTAATACAAGTACCAAGTTATAAGGGTATGCTGCGTGTAATGTTAAAAATATAAATAGATGCATATATCTTTATACCAGTGAGGTACATTATGGAATAAATTTTTGATGTGCTTAGTGCATGTAATGAAATAACTTATAAATACAATCTTGTAATATTAAATCAAAAATTAAAAATAATTTTTGGGAGAATTAATAATAATTGAAAAGGAGGACATATTTATAGACATCATATCTAACCACTAGTTAAGATTAGAACGAATGTTTGTGTTAGCAGATGAAGTATTTATATTATGTATGGAACTCTCTTAGAAATCAATTCTAACAAAAGGAGAGCATTATATATAAATGATGGATTTTAATCAATGTGGAAATGTTTTAACTTAAATGTAAAGTGTAGTACACTATATTCTGAACTGTGTTTTTAAATTTGTATTTTCTTAATTGAATAATTAATGTTATAATTTACGTTTTAGGCGGGAATTTTTTGCATAAAAAGGAGGTGGGTGTTTTGTAATGTTGTTCTGATGAAGTCCAGTTGTATCTGGATGAAAGCGCTCAACTATCGTTGGTTCATATACAAGAATAAAAGAGAGCTTTGGTTGGATCTGCCTGGATTATATATTTTTTCAGCTGGAGACAGTTGCTTACTGCATGTAGTAGATTTTCCTGGGTAAAGGACTGAGTTTACAGCTGGCCAGAATTTCTGAGGGTTTTTTTTATATGTGTTTTGAATGTTACGATAGAAATTTATTTTATCCTGTTTTATTTGTTTTTTTTTGCCTTATTTCTAAGTTGTTGATACTGCTGTTTAGGAACAACTGTGTTAGTCTTACGCCATAGTTCCCAGGCTTTATCTCTAGTTTTCAGAAGGGCCCTAGTGTCTCTGCTTAGCCAGGGACATAGTTTGATTTTACTCTAATGGTTCTAACAGGGGCATGTTTATTTAATATACCTAAGAAAGATTTACTAAAGTGGTTGCATCATCTATGTCAAGGTACTTGAGTGGAGTCCAATTGCACCTTTGTAGGTCAGCTAGGACGTTGTCAAGATTAAAGTTACATTTTTTTCACAGTTGTTTAAACATAGTAGGTTTTGTTCGGAATATGTGCTGTCGTATAAGAAATGTGGGTAGGTGGTCGCTCAGACCATCAGGAAGGCAACCTGACTGGAATGAGTGAGAGGAGTTATTTAATAATATCCAATCCAAGGTGGATTGTTTTTTACTAGCTTTATCTATTCGGGTAGGTTCTTGAATAGTTTGTGTAAAACCATACAAGTTTATGTGATGGATGGGGTGATCTGCATCACATGCAAACCAATCTAAATTAAAATCACCCAGTATGAATGTCTCCTGACTAAGGGTGCTACTTACCCATTGCAATAGACATTCTATAACTGGGGTATTATTTCCAGGTGGGATATAGCAGCCAATTATATTAAGTGTTTTTCTTGAATTTATGGTTAGTGTGGTATAGATGATTTCTGCACTGTCCAGTTGTGGGGTTTTGCATTCAAGGAAAGTTAAAGTGAGATGGTCTTTAAAGAGGACAGCAACTCCAACTCCTCTTTTGTTGAGTCTATCCACCCACAGTATGGAGTAACCTAGGGGTAGTATTTCATTATATTTTGTACTTGGTTTTAACTATGTTTCAGTGATTATGACTATGTCTGGGGAGTATGTAGCTAGAGTGGCATGCAGGATGTCCAATTTGCTGGCTATAATTCTAATATTAATGTTCATTAGCAATAGGTCTGATTTTTTCTGTTTAGGATTGGATGTGTGGGGGTGTTGAGACTAGAGTGATTAGATGGGTTGGTGTTACCTGAGAGTGGCCCAGCATTTGGGTGGATGTCACCACTAAGCAGTAGCCTAAAGGCCTCCCTCTTAGACACACTCCTACCCCGCTCTTACTTACTCACAAAACACACACACCTACCTTTACCAACATACTTCTTACATACACACATAAACACCCGTACCTAACTACCTACTTCTTACATCCACACACCCTTACCCATTTCTTACATCCACACACCCTTACCCATTTCTTACATCCACACACCCTTACCCATTTCTTACACACACACACACACACACACACACACACACACACACACACACACACACACACACACACACACACACACACACACACACAATCCTACCTCTCACTTGTACATTCATCCATAGTCCAAATGTCTTCTGGAATTAAAATTTCGAGCAGGCGCAGAAGATGAAGACGTAAACCATCGGTCGCACAGATGCAGAAGCGTCTGTGCGACTGGAAGCAAAGGGTGTTCTTAAAGAAGAACACCCTAATTTTTTTTAATTATAGTAAGTTTAATCTCCAAGCCAGACAATTCCAGGGGGGTGCAAGTGCACCCCCTTGCATTTTCCTGCGAGCGTCATCGATCAACAGGACATGTGTATTACAGAAAAACTCTGGCCAGATGTCAAAGACACTTTTCAATGTAAGACAGGTAAAGTAAACTCTTAAACTGCTGACTATACATTGGAGGCTAAATGACAAGAGGCAGAGATGGTGGAGGCAACACATTTGCATGAGAAACTAACAAAAGAAACTATTGAGCTAAAAGAGAAGTATAACTTTTAATGGCCAGAATGAAAATTTTAAAATGGGAACAAACCGATATGAAAGAAAAAGCCAGCTAGAAAAAAAATATTTGAATTATTGGAGTACCAGAAAAAGAGGAAAACCAGGACTCATGAGCAATAAAAAAAAAATTGGTGAATTGGATTGACTTATATGCTGCTCAGATAAAGGTCACGAGAACTCAAACACTGCTTTCCGGGAACTATGGGGAACGACAAGTATCTATGGCATATTGCGATAAAATCTGACACAAACTTAAGAAAAACAGATTTTACAACTACTGTACAGATCAAAGAAACAGTGCAAAACTGAAAAAAAAAAGACAGTTTTTGGCTGCCACCACAAGGGGGAATAAGAAAGATTTAAATGCAGACTATATTACCCAATGGTGTTTCAGAATTTCTTCCTGGCTGGAATTAAGAGATTTGTTGATGCACAGATGGCCATAACAAAGATTCAAGAGCTTAAGAGCAAAAAGTTGCAATTAAGTGTGTGAAATAGAAAAAAATTGCATGGAATAGAAAAGCATATGTAAAGCAAAGAAGTTACATATTTTGGTATTCAATAACTTAAAAAAACTTGAAGGCCTCAATGAGGTGAAGACTTGAGAACTTTTTCTTCTCACTTCACTTCCAAGATAGGGACCTTAGCAGCTAGTTGGGTGTCGACCCTACATCACACCCCATCCGTAAAAATTGATGACTACAACCTTCCTCATGCTGTTAGACATAGCGGGTTATTGGCTCCCTGACAAACATTACATGGTAATATTTACCTCTAACTTTTGCAACATTTCCTGCCTGGCATCTATTGTTAACCTTCCTCATCTACTCATTGATGCAGTTTGATAAAATTCCCTTCACCAGTAAACAGCACTTCATCTCAGTGATACATTAAAAATTATGCTCTCCCACATAATGGGTGTAACAAGTGCCATTTGATTTACTTTAAAGAAAAGAACTTTGACATATTTAATTAACCAATACAATCTACTTTCTAATTTAATTTTGCTTTCCAAAAATAACCATTAACCGATTTCAAAAACTCAGAATATATATGTTACAAAGATTTCAAGTCAGTAATTTGAATTACTGTAACTTCCCCCCTTGCCGATGCCCCACACAATAAATAAGAGCAGCATAAGTAAAAACAGCCTGTAATTTACATAATATGGGAGTACTTGTGCTGCTTAAGAAAAAGCAGTAAGCATTATATTCAGTGTCATTGTAAAGTCTAGTGTTAATTCCAATTTATTTTCTATATCACAGCAAGGTGCAGCCTTTAGCCTCAGAGCACATCTCCATTCCCCATACTCTTATCACCTTCTTTCCTGTATGTTTGCCTTCATTTTTAGGTAACTGTACCGCATGAATAGTGAAAAAACATATGCTGATCCTCTCTGATCAGATATGGTACTCACTGCTCATCTCAAATATCAGACCCAACAGCAATGAGCCTTAAGTCATTGAGTCCATGGGATTTTAATAACAGCATTTTTCTTGGATCAACAAATGAATTTGGACCTTCAGCGAAATTAATCTTCAGGTTTGCTGGATACAATAATTTTAAATTCAAGTCCCTTTTCCCTGTATTTCATTTTTACAGGAATGAAGGCTGCACGCCTTCTATGTGTTACTAATGAAAAATCCAAGGCCTACAAGATTCTTGCTTCATTTTAGGCCAATTCTTAGCTTCCGTAATTTCAATAATATCATTTCCCTTTGAAGATATGCCATAGCTTGCCTGATCTGTCCCATTTCAAACTCCAAGCTGTTCTATGGGCTCTCGAAAAAAATATCTGTCTCTTGCACCTGTATCCATTCAGTTATTTTATTTCTCATAACAGTAGTAAACCTTTCTACTTTCTTGTCCTTCCAGGATGCTAAATAAAATAAAGGTTTTTATGCCTCAACCTGCTCTCCACATCTGCCAGTGTGACATCTATCAAATCAAGTCAGGCTTCAGTTGCTTTAAATTTTGCTTTCAGCAGTCCATGACTAGATGGGAGAGTTTGGATTGCAGAGTTGTTAGCTGACAGCATTTGTAATGTATTTAATCTGTGCATCTGTTTCTTTTACATACTTCTCTATACGAGAATTTAATTTCTGCTTTTCTTTGAACACAGTAACCACAGTCAGTCACATCTTGCTCATTGATGAACGAAGAAAAACTGATTACAAACACTGTAGGAAACAGGACGCTCTCGACGATGTAGCTGTTGTAAGCTGCCTTTTATTAAATAAAAACTGAAGTGCGATTAATAACATACACTTTTCGACAAGTTTGTACTAAACTTCTTCAAAGCATAAACAGTGAAACTCTCAAAGGGGTTTACATTTAAACACCCATCAATTAACACTTGTTCATTCATTAGATAAACCTGTGAAACACATAATAAACTGTTAGCAAGATAGGAAGGGAATATCCGGTCCAACTTGTTGAAGTAAAAAAATGAACAAGTGTTAATTGATGGGTGTTTAAATGTAAACCCCTTTGAGAGTTTCACTGTTTATGCTTTGAAGAAGTTTAGTACAAACTTGTCGAAAAGTGTATGTTATTAATCGCACTTCAGTTTTTATTTAATAAAAGGCAGCTTACAACAGCTACATCTTGCTCATTATCATTTCCTGCCGCTAATTCCATACTTTCAGCACTATGTGTGAGGTTCTGCCAAACATTCAAAGTGCACTGCTTAGACATCCTTTTACAACTTGAACTTTTTCTTGATTTAACAATTTCTAATTTTAAACATGGCTAGTGGAGCAAACATTACACCGTCACTTGATCACACAATACATGGGGAAGTTTCCAGTTTTTGAACGTTTTGTTGTGGTTATCATGGGTTATGCTGCTTGATGCCACTGAACTCTTAGTACTCAGTGAAGCACTCTCATATGAAGTCTGGATTATGGGTCTGTCTGGATGGGGGCTGAAATAAGGCCTTGAATTTTGAGAACTGATGCAGCATCTGGAGTGTGGTTATGGGAGAGGTCTGGACTATTGTGTAATTCTGTTTCGGCGTTTAAAGGCCAACTGCAAACTGTGTCCAAATAGCAGTCAATGAAAATTAGTGACTGGTCATTGTTCGCAGAGCAATAGTATGGACAGGGGCACATAGTGCTGATCACAGTATTTCCGCAAACAGGGACCATCTAAGGTCAACTAGGTTACTTGGGGTTTTCACATGGCTAGGCTTGTAAAGTCCCTTGGGCCATTAGCCTAGTAATCTCCTATGAACCTGTGAACCTATAATATCCTGTCTTTAAAAACTGGGTAATTAGACAGAGGAAAGAAAGAAAAAGTTAACTATGATGGAAAACCTGATGATTCACTGAAGCAGAACTAATCAAAGCTGCAACTCATTGTATTAAAGAGCTCCACATGGTCAATTTTCTCCCCTTTCCCATATGCCATGTGACCTGGAGATAGAAAATACAAGGTGTTGGGGGGGCAAGGACCCCCTACAACATTACATAACAACATTTTTTATCACACAGAAAAAAAAGACCACATTGAACTACTTGGAAAAAATGAGTTACAGTTTTGAGGAACTGTGACTCCATGAGTTCATTAAGAAGCCACCTATGCTAAATAAAGTCAACAGCTACCACAACCAAATGAAGTACTTTGATTAGGTTTCACCTAAAGACCTTTAATGCAAAACAACAGAATGAGCACAAAGCACTATGCAGCCAATATTATTCTAGTACTTAAGCAAGATGACAGGCACTCGAAGCTGAAAGTTGTAGTAAAGAAACTGCTAAACAATGATGACTTTATAACGGAAGCCTAGTGCACCAAAGAAGGTTCACTGCAATGCTAGTGAAAGACTAGCACTGGTCTTCATAGGGACTGAGGCATAACTAATGAAACTTCTGCCAGGGAAAGAAGGCAGACAAGGTGGGTAAAATGCAGAAGTTATGACTTTTTGTTACACTGACTCACCTGGAAGAAGACAATGACTTCTACGTCTCAAGTGATGGTAATTTACATAGAACACATTTTAAACCTTCACTGGGAAATCAGTTATTAAATGTTATAATCTACAGGTATAATGTTTGACGTCACAGATAGCCTTAAAAAAGTGCGACTATGCTACTTATTGAACTCGGTCAAATGAAAATCATCATTTACAAATTCTTCCTAAAATGAAAAATACGTTATGAGCTGTAAAGACAATACCTAAAATGAGGCTGGAACCAGAGAGAGGTTATAAGCTATTTACCAATTTCAGCCTTTCAGTCACACATGATGTGAGCAACTAAGAATGCCACCTTACCAGACAAAACCTCCCAAGTCATTCCTAAAGAGCATTAGTGACTAGTGGGCCTTAACTATTTATAACAAAGAATAACAGAGCAATTAGAAAGCTTGCTTTCATAACTGAATTACGAAGTTCAAGTTCTACTCCTAGATGTTACCTGGCTGACTTCAAGCTTGTCAACAATCACTACAAAAAATGTTACAAATCCTTACCTTAACATTGCAATGTTACAGACACAAAAGGCAGATGAAAAATAAACTTATGAATGTACAAATTCAGTACAATAAAGATCACCCGCAATCAATCATATTAACTTTTGACTAATCAAACAGACTCACAAGATCACTACTAAATGCAGATTAAATCACACTCTAAGGCTGTGTCTCTGTTTCTGATTTACTGTGCATTAGAAAACAACCACAAAAACTACTTAAATGTGAGTGGTCAAATCTCTGAATCACGAGGCATAAAGCTTGATTAAAAAAAAAAAAAAGACATTTTCTACAGTCAGCCTTCACAAACTCCAGTGCTCTGACAGCTATTTAGACAGATGTACAAAGCACAACGAAAAAGTTGAGGTAAAAAACACACACCTTTATCAAACACAAAGCTTTCAGGTACAAGACCCTTTCTCAATGATAGACACAGGTACATTAAAATCAGACATTAAATACACGCCCAATACATCACGTGACCCGCAGCCATGGTCATGTGACTAATGCATTAAAATAATTACATTACTTATAATTTTAAAACATAAACAAGTAAAATTAGATAAAATTCATACATACATATATTTGCTTACTTTTGTGTACTTATATTTACATGCACACATATATACGCCAAATGCATTACCTATGTTATTTTAACTTAGTGTGTTGTATTTTTATTAGAACAGGTTTTAAGGAAACATCAAAATTTAATCCAGGGGATATATTAGCTGCTAGCCTTACTATCCACTCGTATTCTTTATTATCTAAATGATTACATAAGTCCCCTCCCCTGATAGAGCTAACAACACATTCTATTACTCTAAACTTGAAACTGTGTGTAGAGCCACAATTTAAAATATGCTTAGATAGAGCATTAGTCTCCACTCCCCTCCTTATACTTGATTTATGCTCTATAATGCGTTCCTTAAGTTTTCTAGTCGTCTTGCCGACATAGAAACAAGCGCATGCCTCACACGTTGCCAAATAGACAATGTTACTTGTCATACAAGTTGCATGACACCGAAAAGTAAATATCTTCTTAGTGACAGGATGAACAAAACTACTATCACATTCTGAAGAATCAGCTTTCTGTTTGTATATATCACTACAGCAACTACAATTATAACAACTAAAGGTGCCATTACCTAGTCCATTAAGGGAAGTAGCATTCACATATTCAAAATCTTTGTAAGCTAGAACATTCTTGATAGTCCTCATATTTCTGTATGTGAACAAAGGAATTTCACCTACAACTAATCTAATATCTTCCTGAGCTAATAGCACCTTCCAATATTTCCTTATTATAGTTCTGACTGCATATGAAAGAGAATTGTAAGACATAATAAATCTTACATTAACCTTTTTATTTAATTTGTCCATTGGGGCAACAACATCTGTACTTGTATTCAAAAATACAGATGAATACATGGAATACCTATTAGATACTACATGTTCTCTAGCTTCTACCAGCATACCTTCTGGATAGCCACTTCTTCTAAAGTCTCCACATGCCTCATCAATTTGTTGTAAACACTTAACGTTATCAGTGTTTAATCTACTAACTCTTGCCAGTTGCTCCCTTACTATACCCCTAAAAATATGGGGTGCATGCATACTAGACGCATGCAAATATCTTCCTGATGAAACTTCCTTCTTAAAAACAGAAGTGTTAATAACATTGTTCTCCTTAGTTAAAGAAATATCCAGAAAATTGACAAATGTCTTAGAATAATCAGCCTTAAAGTGTAAAAAGGAAGTAGTATTATTCAAATATATAATATAATCTTGTAACTCACTGGATGTTCCTTTCCATAAAAGAAAGCAATCATCTGAATCTCTGATATAAAACTATATTTTCATTCAAAAAGGTAGTTCCATTACCAACATAAGATTTCTCCCATTCATAGAGAACAATATTTGCATATGTATTTGCTACCGGGGTTCCCATAGCCACCCCCGTTTGCTGCAAATAATATTCCTTATTGAATATAAAGATATTATTTTTTAAAACTATATCCAGCAACATGCAGATGTTCTCTGTGTGCCTAACAGTAAAAGTGGAAGAGTGACTTAAAAATTCCCTTATTGAATTGATGTCATATTCATTTGGTATGACAGTAAATAATGAAGTAATATCTAACACAACCATGTATATATTCTGACAATTCATGTTAGATTGCTTAACATTTAAATACCATGTTCTAAGTTTAATAAGAAAATCAGTGCTGTCTTTAAGTACAGTTTCACATTTACCCAAAAGTGGTTGTAACTGCCTCTGTAAGTACAAAGAGATAGGTTCTGTTATCCAACCATTTCCTGAGACAATGGGTCTCATAGGGGGATTTTCACATGATTTATGCACTTTCGGAATGCCATATAGTTGGGGAATGATAGGACTAGAAACAGTGAAAAAATGAAAAAGATCCAAAGAGATGTCACCTGACAACTGTAAGTCATATATACACATGTTAACATAACAAATACACTTTTTACATCAGCATATTGTATCAGTTTGTATGCAGTAGCATCCCCAATCAAAGATAATACTGAACTTATATACTTGTTCCTATCCATTAGAACTATGGAGCCCCCTTTATCAGCCTGCTTTATTACCACATTAGGTTCACTTTTTAATTCAGACAATGCTTTGTATTCATCATAAGAGATTGTAACGCCTATTAGCTTTTCTATTACTATATACATGTCTTATTTCAGTTTCACATAAGTCATTAAATGCCAGTAAAACTGGAGCATATACTGGTACAAACGTACTACGTCTTTTACAAGCAGTTGAGACATAAGTATCACTTTTAAACATCACTTTTAGTGCTACAGATCTGATAAACAATTTTAAATCAGTTATAACTTTTACCATGTCTTCCACACTTGTAGGTATAAAATTCATACCTTTGTTCAAAAGAGAATAATGATGGTCATTCACAACAAAGGAAGATAGATTTACTATGCCTGCTACTGCCTTCTGGCTAATTTCAGTTGCTTTGGGGGGCTCTCATTCTTCCGTTTATTGTCCTGCAAGAATGACCATCATTGTGATGTTTAAAAGTGATACTTATGACTCCACTGCGTTACAATCTCTCTTATGATGAATACAAAGCATTGTCTGAATTAAAAAGTGAACCTAATGTGGTAATAAAGCAGGCTGATAAAGGGGGCTCCATAGTTCTAATGGATAGGAACAAGTATATAAGTTCAGTATTATCTTTGATTGGGGATGCTACTGCATACAAACTGATACAATATGCTGATGTAAAAAAGTGTATTTGTTATGTTAACATGTGTATATATGACTTACAGTTGTCAGGTGACATCTCTTTGGATCTTTTTCATTTTTTCACTGTTTCTAGTCCTATCATTCCCCAACTATATGGCATTCCGAAAGTGCATAAATCATGTGAAAATCCCCCTATGAGACCCATTGTCTCAGGAAATGGTTGGATAACAGAACCTATCTCTTTGTACTTACAGAGGCAGTTACAACCACTTTTGGGTAAATGTGAAACTGTACTTAAAGACAGCACTGATTTTCTTATTAAACTTAGAACATGGTATTTAAATGTTAAGCAATCTAA
>NC_056729.1:1240124184-1240276684 GCF_019279795.1 Protopterus annectens
GAGCAAATGACTATCCCAACAGAGTGTAGCCTCCCTGACATCACAGATGCACAGGTGAGAGCTGCCCTCTCCAAAGCAAAAAACACAGCATCAGTGAGACCGGACGGTGTCCCTGGCTGCATTTTACATGAGCTCCAAGAAGAACTGAACCCTCACTTAAAATCACTGTTCAGTCTCAGCCTTACAACAGGATATGTACCCAAAGAATGGCGTACAGCAACAGTGGTCCCACTCCATAAAGGTGGTGCCACAACGGACCCCGGAAACTATCGCCCTATAAGCCTAACTAGCCTGGTCTGCAAAGCTATGGAGCGTATCATCATGGAACTCATAAAGACATTGGGAACCTCCAAACACTGGATCCTACCCAATTTGGCTTTGTTAAGGGCAGATCTTGCCTCTTGAACCTAGTCAATTTCTTTGAAACAGTCACCAAGGCCATAGACAAAGGGAAGGTAGTCCACACAGCCTACCTTGACCTTGCAAAGCCTTGACACAATACCCCACTCGGGCATCATAAATAAGCTCACCAGCTTAAATATCAACCCCTATGTCACAAGATGGGTTGCAAACTGGCTTAGGGATAGAACCCACATGGTCAGAATTGCAGGTGCCATGTCAGACTCTAAACCAGTTACAAGTGGCATCCCACAAGGCTCAGTCCTGGGACCTCTTTTGTTCGGTATATATTTCTCTGAGGTACAGGCTAACACAGGAGGACTATGGCTGACCAAGTTTGGAGATGACTGCAAACTGGGGGCCATAATCGACTCGCCGGCTGACAAGCATCCTCCAAAAAGGTCTCACAGAGACGGATAACTGGTGCCACAGCCATGGCCTAAAGCTAAATGCCAAAAAGTGCATAGTCATCCCCTTTGGGAAAAACATAGTGCCCACAAATTACCACATAGGTGGTAATCCATTAAGTACAGAAGAAGTAATTAGGGATTTGGGGACCCAAGTAGATTGCAATCTCTCCTTTGACAATCACATTGCCAAAGTGGTTAGAAAGACATTCTATACAGCCCACCTTATCACGAAGGGGTTCACATCTAGATCAAGAGAGGTCATTGTGCTCCTCTACTCATCACTCATCAGGCCCATAATTGAATACAATGCCCCATTTCGGATGTACCTTACCCGACACCTGCTACAACTAGAAAGACCCCAAAAGTACCTCACCAAGAGGATCAAGGGACTCAAACAGATGCCCTATGCAGTTGGGCTAAAGAAACTCCAGCTCTACTCAGTTGCTTACCGCCTACTCAGAGACGATCTGCGCCTGACGTATAAAGCCATGTCCAACCCAGAATTAATGGACATGCTCCACCTCAACAAATCCAAATCCATCAGAACTACACGCTCCAGTGACTTAAACCTCAGCACATAAATAAATAGAACATGCTGGAGGGACAGATTCATATCCCAGAGGCTCCCCTCACTCTGGAACAAAATCCCAATCCATGTCAGACAGAACCCCTCAATGACCCTCTTCAAGAAGAATCTTGACGTTTGGATGGGAGATCATAAATTTACCCCTGGGATCTCTTCTGTGTCACTGCTAGACAGAGGCAAGGTAAAATAGAAGTTATGTTCTTACCATAACGTTCCATGTTAGTTGTCTTCTTCTCGCCTTCTTCTTGCTGGATGGGTTCGGAGCCGACCTCGGCTCCGACTCGGCCACTCTAAAGCTCGAGAGTTGGTTCCACCGGCTCGAGGCTCCCCTTATATCCCACAATGCTAGGCGAGAGTTACCTCAGATCTCGTTTGTAAGCTAACCCCAGCTTATAACAGAAACAGTATAACTGTGAAAAGCAGAATCCACCTCTAGCAACAGGAAGAAGAAGGGTGACGTACATCGTGAAACAAGAAATATGCATAATAGCATATAGCTAAGAAATAGGTGGTAGAAAGAGAGGTCACGATCACAACTCCTCTAGGTCTGTCCAGGCCAGGGGAAGGAGGGTGGGGCCAAGAAGAAGAAGAAGAAGACAACTAACATGGAACGTTATGGTAAGAACATAACTTCTATATGTTAAGTTGTCTATCTCGCCTTCATTCTTGCTGGATGGGACCGTCCCTAGCACCTTGTCCCGGGTGGCCTAACGGAACAGACTCCTGAGAACAGTGGAACCAAAATTAGCTCTATGCCTAGAAGCTAAATCCAATTTATAATGGGAAATAAAAGTGTGAGGAGTAGCCCAAGTAGCCGCTGCACAAATGGTGTCAATAGGCAGTCTGTCTTGGAAGGCTAGAGAAGTAGCCAAAGCTCTGGTGGAATGGGCTTTAGGCTTATTAGGCAGTTTTTGTGTCTAATCTCATAAACAAGGGTAATCAGAGATGTTAGCCATCTGGATAAAGATACCTTTGAAACTGAAAGTCCCTTTCTGCTTTCCGCATAGGAGACAAACAGCTGATCAGATTTTCTGAATTGTTTCGTCCTGTCCAAGTAGTACCTTAATTGACGATGAACATCCAGACAGTGTAATTTTTGTTCAGACCTATTTGAATACTCCGGGAAAAAGACAGGGAGGTCAATGCATTGGTTTAAATTTGATGTTGAAACCACCTTAGGCAAAAAGGACGGGTTAGTTCGTAAGGAAACTCTGTCCTTATGGAACACAAGGTAAGGAGAACGACAACTGAGTGCTTGAAGTTCTGAAATTCTTCTAGCTGATGTGATAGCCACCAGAAAGAGAGTTTTCCATGATAATAAGTTTAAGGAACATGAAGCTGCAGGTTCGAAAGGGGAAAGAATCAAAGAAGCAAGAACTAAATTTAGGTCCCAAGGAGAAGGAGGATTTCTTACAGGAGGTCTGAGAAGAAAAACTCCTTTCAAAAAGGCTTTGCAGAGTTTGTGGGACATTAGGGCGGATTCAGAAATACCCACATGGAAATTAGAAATAGCTGCCAATTGAACCTTAAGAGTAGATGGAGATGAACCTGCATGGAAGAGTTCAGCCAGAAAATCGAGGACTAGTTGGATGGAAGCGGTGAAAGGATCTATGTCCTTTCCTTGTGCCCAATATGAAAATCGTTTCCACTTACTCAAATAAATCTTCGAGTGGAAGATTTATGGGAAGCTATCAAAATATCTCTAACAGAGTGAGATAATTGAGGAAGCCTGGCTACGGTTGGAAGTGGAGGAACCAAGCAGTGAGGTTCAGAGAGGGAGGGCGATGAAACTGACCCGACTGATGGATCAAAAGATCTGGAACTAGGTCCAGATTCCACGGTCGCTCCACAAGAAATCGATGCAGAAAGGGAACCACACTTGTCGAGGCCAGTAAGGAGCAATGAGGATCAATGAGGCCTTCTGAGCGATAGCTTTCTGTATTACTTGAGAGATCAGTGGGAAAGGAGGAAATGCATACAGAAGTCCCCGGGCCAAACTTGGACTAGCGCGTCCCTGCTGGGTTGGCCTGGTAAAGGGAATAGAGTGAAGTATTCTCTGCACTTGCTGTTTTGGGGAGTAGCAAAAAGATCGCAGCAAGGCTGACCCCACTTGAGAAAAATCTCTCTCACTACAGAGTCTTTCAGAGACCACTCGTGAGGCATGAGAATATCTCTGCTCAACTTGTCCGCAATGTGATTGGACTTCCGGGATGTGCGTTGCTATCAGAAAACGCTGAGAAGAAATCGCCCATTGCCACAGTCTGAATGCTTCTCGACACAGGGGTATGATCTGGTTCCGCCTTGTTTGTTGATGTACCACACTACAGACATATTGTCTGTCTGGATTGCAATCGTTCCCAAGGGAAGAGAGTGTTGAAGGGCTTGCAACGCTAAAAGCACTGCTCTCATCTCCAGAACATTTATGTGCAAGTGGCATTCGTTTGGTTGCCATGTGCCCTGGACTGTCCTGCCCTGATAATGCCCCCCTCACCCGATCAGGGAGGCATCCGTTGTCAGAGTAGCAACCGGAGGAGGTGGAACAAATGGTCTCCCCAACAAGAGCTGGGGGGAAGACATCCACCACATGAGATGCTTTTTGCACGCTTGCGTGATCATAATGGTGTGAGACATTGGAAGTTCCTGGTATGACCATTGAGAAAAGAGCATCCACTGAAGGATCCGCATGTGGTATCTGGCCAATGGAAGGAGGGTATGGCAGCTGCCATGATTCCCAACACCTTTAGAACTAACCTGGCTTTGGCTCTGTTGTTGTTGAGAAGTAGTGATACCAATTTTTGAATGTCTGATATCCTTTGGTTCGTTAGTGTTGCAGACATGTTTACAGTATTTAATTTGCCTATGTAGGTAATAGTACGACAAGGCGACAAAACAGACTTTTCGCAATTTATTGAGATACCCAGTTTTTGACAGACGCGAAAAGTGTAATCTCTGGCCATCAGAAGGAGATGCTTGGTGGGAGCTGTGAGGAGCTAGTCGTCCAAATATGGAAACACCTGGAATCCTTGTCGTCTCAGGTGAGAAGCTACCACTGCCATGCATTTCGTAAACACCGGGGCAGTGGTGAGACCAAAGGGCAGGGCCCTGAATTGAAAATGACTGGTTCCCAGCCTGAAGCGGAGGAATCTTCTGGGCGTCTGTTCATTTTATGTGATAGTGCAGCGTCCTGAAGGTCTATAGAGCACATCCAGTTTCCTTTTCCCAATAGGGGAAGAATGGATTGCAGCGTGACCATCCGAAATCTTGTTTTCTTGACCGATCTGTTCAAGATACTGAGATCCAAAATTGGTCTCCAGTCCCTGTTTTCTTTGGAACTAAAAGAACCTTGAGTAGATTCCGGATCCTAGTTGGTCTGCTGGCACTGGCTGAATAGCTCTTTTTGCAAGCAGTTTTGAAATTTCCAAAGCTGCTAAATCCCTTTGAGCGGGTGGGACATTTGGAAGGGATTTTTTGACTGATTTGGAAAGCGAAAAGGGAATAGAATAACCTTCGAAACGATGGACTGTACCCATTTGTCTTGTGTCAAGGATAGCCAGGCTTCTGGGTACAGTGACAATCTTCCCCCGACTGCCTCCGAAGATGGGCAGTCGGGCAACACCTCAGGGATGCTGAAAGGGCTTATCGGAGAGCTTCTCGATTGCCCTGGTTCTGGACCCCTCTGCCTCTAGGGCGGCGTCTACCATTGTTGTTCCCCTCTGCCTCTGGCGGGAACCGACTCTGTCGTCAGGCGAAGTCCCTTGGGATTGTTTACGGAACCACATCTTTCCCCCTTCTGGCCTTTGGGGTAAGTCCTAGAAGGAGTAGAAAACAGACTCCGGCGGCAGAAAGGGTCTTGCCATCAGTCTCGCACCTAGTCAGGGTTTCTTTCACTTGTGGACCAAAGAGATGATCCATCAAAGGGGAGTTCGTGAAAGACGTCTTGAAAGGTTCCAAAATTGCATAGCCGCATCCAGGCGTGCCTACGTAAGGCTACCCCTGTTCCTGGCTCTGCTCGCTCCATCGGCCGCATAAGAGGAGGCGCATGGAGGAGTTGGAAATAGAATTAAGGATAGCCAGCTGCGTGTTCATTTTCTCTTGGAAACACGCAGCTGTAGGATCCTTCAGCATTTCACTCGCTTCTTTGATCAAGTCCCTTTGAAGACGAGTGAAATGGCACAGGTAATTCAGCGAACGCATAGTAAATGTCGCTGAGGAGAACATCCGCTCCGCATCTATCGATGGACCTAGATTCCTTGTTAGGTGGATGGACAGGCACTGAAGGATCAGCCAGTTCCTTCTTTGTGGCGGCAGCTACCACCATAGCATCCACAGAGACTCCTTTTGATAAAAATTCCTTGTCTGATGGAGCTGTGATGAATTTGGAGGGTCTCCTGGGAGTGGGGTCCACTGAATCAGGAGCCGTCCATGCCGTTTTAGCAACCACCTGCATGAGGGGGTCGAAGGGGGGGGACACCCAGGAAGTGGAAGGACGAGAGCCAAACGCCTCAAGATACACAGATTCGTCCTCCGAAGGGTTGAGGGCTGGCCAATTTCCCTCTGTTTAAGGATCTCCAGAATGTCTGCAAATGAGACATCTTCAGAAGGGGAACGGGGAACCCTCAGAATCATCCAGATCTGTGTCGGACGTGATAGACTCAGGTGAGTCAATGTGCTTCCTCTTGCACTTCCTCTTCCGAGGAGGCTCTTCTGCCAAATCAGGAGAGGCCTCGAAGAGGATGAAATCCCAAAGGAGCTCCTGAGGAGTTGGCTCTCTGCGGTCCGGGATGAGGGAGTGAGTCGATTTACCCTGAGGCAGCATAGAGGGAGGGGCTGGCGGAGCCGACTGTGGAGTAGAGCCAGGCTCTAACACACTCCGCATGACCTCGAAGCACCCCTGTCAGGCAGAGCCAGAGGTCCCGCTCCGAGCTAAGGACCCCTTGGCACCGACAGTGATGGCTCCGAGGCCGATGTCGGAGCCGAACTCACCAGCGCCCAAGCACCGAGGGAGAGGGGTGGGACAAGGGTCGATGCCACTCACCCCTCGAGCCGACGAGGGAAGTCCGCGCCGAGATTCCTCCATGGAAGAAACGGGCGGCACGGAGCCGAAGACAATTGTCTCGGCTCGAGGTGACCACAGTCTCGGTTCCGACATGACCCGCTCCGAACTCAAGAGAGTCGAAGGAGGAAAGAGTTGATGGACGGGGCAGGCACCGACTGATGAGTCGGGCTCTGAAGCATCTGGGCTAGTGCCTCAGACTTGAGTAGTCGACTCACCACCCTCTGAAGGTCATGATCGGACAGCCTCGATGACCTAGAGGAATGAGACCTTTGGCTCCGTTCAGACAGCAGGGGAGATCCTGGAGCCGAATGAACGGAGCCAAGAGAAGGTGACCTAGACCTCTTTCTGGTTGTCGGCTCCGAAGATCTTGTCGGAGCCGACACGGTACTCGATAACCTCGGCTCCGGCCGGGCAGGAAGCCACAGAAACTGTGGACTGAGTCTTATCGGCTCCAGCCGGAGCCGATAAAGGCAAAGGTTGAACAACCTGAGGTCTCGGCTCAGAAGCCGGAGCCGAGACCTCGATGCCTTGGAGGGCTTCCCTGTTGAGACAGACAGGGAATCCTCAGGCTTCAACAAGCCTCTCAGAATAAGCTTGTTTTTCTTTCCTGCAGGACCCTGGGGCTGAAGCCATGGCAAACAGCACAGGAGTCCTGCAGGTGCAAAGGCCCCAGACAATAGACACAAGAAGTGTGAGCGTCTGTCAGAGACATTTTCTGACAGCACGCATCACACTTCTTGAATCCTTAGACCTTTGCTTCTTTAGACATAGCCTAACTGGTGAACACAAACACACACTCAAACACACCAGTTATACCCTGTCAAAATAACTACTTTAGTAAAAATACTAAAAAATAAAGTACAATAAACAGTAGTTTAAACTACACAAACACTCCCTAGGGAAGGGAAGGCCCAAGGCCCAAGGGAAGAACTAAAAGTTCTTTTAAACAAAAAACGGGAAAAAATTAGGTCGGGGATAAAGTTCAATGAACTACACTAATTTTGATAATAATTAAACTAAAAAAGGGGTAAAAAGAGTAACTTTTAATAGAAAAAGCTTAAACTCACCAGGAACCGGTAGAACAACCAACCTCGAAGCTGTAGCGGCAAACGAGATCTGGGATATAAGGGGAGCCTCGAGCCGGTGGAACCAACTCTCGAGCTTTAGAGTGGCCGAGTCGGAGCCGAGGTCGGCTCCGAACCCATCCAGCAAGAATGAAGGCGAGATAGACAACTTAACATCTATCCTTAAATGGGCTATCTTCTGTGACCTACTATACAGAGGCACAGTCAACTAATCTAAGAAGGGTGGCGAAAGCCAAACACACTCTGGCTAGGTTTGTAAATGCCCTATGGCAGATAGCCTAGTATCAACCTATGAACCTATAAGGAGCTGCAACTCTGGTGGAATGAGACCTAATGCCCCTGGGCACAGGTTTACCATGGTGTAAGTAGCAGAAACGGATGCAGTGGCTTATCCACTTTGAAATGGTCTGCTTTGAAATAGCCTTACCTTCTGATCCTGCAGCATATGTTACTAGTAATTGCTCAGTTTTTCTTAGAGCTTTAGTCCTGCTCAAGTAGAATCTTAGCTGTCTGTGTACGTCCAAGGAATGCAGAATTCTCTCCCCCTTGTTCTGTGGATTTGGATAAAAGGTTCGCAGATGAATTGTTTGGTTAAGAGCCACACTGGAAACCACCTTAGGCATAAATGCAGGATTTGTCCTCAGAGACACCCTGTCTGGGTAAAATATGATAAAAAGCTCTACAGCCATGAGGGCCTCTAGCTCTGAAACTCTTCTTGCTGAAGTAATTGCTAGTAGCAGAGCTGTTTTCCATGATAAGAACTTTATATCAGCGGTAGCAGCTGGTTCAAATGGAGAAAGGGTGCTTTCCAATATATAATTGAGGTCCCATGCAGGTAATGGTGATCTTCTAGGAGGCCTTAAAATTTTGGCTCCTCTGAGATACTGCTTTAGTAAAGGATGAGAAAAGATTGGTGGCTCTGTATTGTAATGAGCCGAAATGGCAGAGGCATGGATTTTAATTGATGAGAAAGATAGGCCTTTGTCAAGCATCTCAGTTACGTATTGTAATATCTGAGGAATATTTGGTTCTGCTGTATCAGTTCCTTGTGCTTCCATTTATCAGCATAAGATTTTTTAGTACTAGGCCTTCTGACTTCCAAAATGACATCCATCACAGCTTTACTGAGAGGAGTTGTTTATATAACTACATGATCAGCCATGCCACCAGGTTCAGTGTCTGGAGTTGATTGTGCAGGATCTGATTGTTTTGCTGGGACAGTAGTTGAGGTCTTTGAGGTAGGGTCCAAGCTGGGTATTGAGACAAGCTCCTTAGGACTGGGTACCAGTATTGGCGGGGCCAGTCCAGGGCAATTAGTATCATCTTTGGTTTCTCTTGTCTGACTTTTAGGAGGACCTTGGGAAGAGGAGGCAGAGGAGGAAAGGCGTAAACTGATAGGTTTTTCCAACTAAAGGATAGGGCATCCACTTTCCATGCTTGTTTGTGATAAGTCCTTGTGCAGAATCTTTTCAATTGATAATTTTGAGGAGAGGCAAATAGATCTACGTCTGGGCTCCCCCATTTCTCTGTTATCATGCTGAAGACTTGTGGCTTTAGTTTCCACTCGTGTGGGTCCATAAGGTTTCTGCTTAAATCGTCAGCCAGAGTATTTTGCTTTCCTGGCAGGAATTGAGCTTGAAGATGTATTTGGTAGGTCAAAGCTGTGTCCCACAGTGCCATGGCTAATCTGCAAAGGGGGTATGAGTGTGTGCCCCCTTGCTTGTTTATATACCACATGACCGTGGCATTGTCCGTCTTTACCAGTAGTTGTCCTGGATGAAGTAAGTCCTTGAAGGCTGTTAGGGCATTTTGAACAGCTAGCATCTCTTTCTGGTTGATATGTTAATGCATCTGTTTTGGGGTCCATATGCCCTGAATGGATTTTCCTGCCATGTGGGCCCCCCGGGCATAATCTGATGCATCTGTTGTTAAGGTTTGGCTGGCAGGGGGTAGAGTGAAGGCCCGTCTCATGTTTTGGTGACATGCCTTTGCCCACCATAGAAACTCCTGTTGTAGGCAGGGAATGAGAGGAATCATTGTTTCCAGACTGTGAGAATGACGACTCCATAATCTTTTTAGGTGCCATTGAAGTTTCCTCATATGTAGTCTTGCATATGGAATCAGTAGGATGCAGGATGCCATGAAGCCCAAAGCCTGCAGAATTGGTCTTGCAGATAACTGGGTTTTTGTTGCCATCAGTTTGAAGTAAGTAGTCAGTTGCCTTTGCTTGTCCGGCGTGAGGTAAGCCATCTGGGCAGTTGTATTCAAGCTTGCACCCAGGAATGTTATATTTTGAGAGGGTATCAGTTGTGATTTCTTTTCATTTATTGTGTACCCTAGGCATGTTGGAAGCCTTTTCGCAAATGCCAGGTGTTGAAGAAGAATGTCCTTGCTCTCTGCTTGAATGAGACAGTCATCCAAGTAAGGGTATATTTGTATACCTTTTTGTCTGTAAAATACAATTACTGGTGCCAGGCACTTTGTGAAGACCCTGGGAGCAGTAGACAAGCCAAAGGGCAGTGCAGAGAATTGGTAATGCATTAAGTCACCCTTGAATCTGAGGCATCTTCTGCAAGATTGTCTTACTGGGACATGCAGGTATGCCTCTTTTAGGTCTAATGTCACCAGCCAAGCATTCTTGCCCAGCATGGGCAGAAGCTGCTGCAAAGTCAGCATTTTGAATTTTGGAATGTCCAGATATGTGTTAAAAATTGATAAATCCAGTATTGGCCGCCAGGTCTTGTCCTTTCTAGGTACCAAGAACAGTCTTGACTAAAAACCTTGTCCTTTTTCCTGTTCTGGTACTGGTTGAATGGCCCCCATTTCCATGAGGGACGTAACCTGTTTCTCTGCCTCTGCCCATTGATTTTTGGGCAGATCTGGCCAACCGTTTGCCATTGGCAGAGTGTGGAAATGGAATCTGTATCCCTGTGATACTATGTTTAGTACCCACTTGTCCTGGGTTATTAACTGCCAATTTTGAGCAAAAAAGGGCTAATTTTCCCCCTAAGGGTGCTGCCAAAAGATAAGTGCTTGTTGTAGGCAGGGGGAAGTCATTGGGACTGTTTTCTGTAGGTTTGCGCTTTATCTCCTCCTGATTTGGAGGTAGATCCGCCCCATTGCTTTGACCTGTATGAAACTTGCGCCTGGTATCTGGAACCCTTTGGGCATCTAGATTTGCCCCTTTGAGCTCTGTCTGAGACAGGAAAGGACCAATATTTTGTAGGCCAGTGCCTACTGAATCTTGGTGGCTGCACTTGTAAGAAGTCTTTAACAGTTTGCATAGACTTAGCTTTGTCTTCCATTTTCTTTAAAACCACTTCTGCCTTAATACCAAACAGAGTATCATGCTGTAAAGGTGCATCTAGCAATTTAGCTTTAACATGATCAGGCAAATTTTGTTCCTTTTGCCAGCATGACTCCTAATCACCAAATCCAGTAACTGCAGCCCTGCAGGAGGCCTCTAAGGAGTCAAAACCACATTGCAAAGTATGCTTTCGAACCTGTTCAGCTGCATGCTATAATTCTTGCAATTCTTTATTTTCTGCATATTCAGAAATCAACATAATTTTCTGTTTCAGCAATCCCATAACATGTTGTTGGTACTTAAGCATATGAAATTGACAGTTTAAGGCTCTGATTGCCAAGGTTGCAGGTGTATAAACCTTTTTTCCCCCATCTGTCCAGTGCCCTTGAATCTCTGTCAGAGGGGGTAGGATTTTTTGCTGTTGAGGCCTTAACAACCTTTGGCCCCTGTGAAATAGTTTCAGGATTAGCAGCAGGGTTTCTAAATAAAAATGTATGTGAGTCAGGGACCCTGTAATATCTGTCAGGCTTACTGGGAGCCAGAGGTAAGGAGTCAGGGGTCAAGCTGGACTCTGAAAACACATCATCCACAATGTCTAAAACAGAGGGAATGGCCAAAGGCCTGTGCTGAGGGAGAAGAAGGAAATCCCTGAGCCTCTTTTTTGATTCTGAGAAGTCTCGACTCTCCCAGTGAAAATGCTCCCTCAAGGTATGCAAGGTTTCCCCAATGAATAATCCTCAGGAGGAGAAGCAGATGGTATAGACTCCTCTGCATCAGAATCCTCATAGGGAGGTATAGATAATTCCTGATCAGAAGAGGAATCAGAAGAAATAGAAACCTGATCTGAAGATTCATAATCATGTCTTGCCTAGGCCTCTTATCTGGAGGGGGATGGGTACCCCTGATAAAGGTAATAAGGTCTTCAGCCATTTTGATCATCTGTTTTTTAGGCATAGAGGCCTGTGCATGTGGCTCATGCGTCATTTTTTTTTCGTTTTAGAAGTTGCTTTTGTGTTTGGTTTTGTAGCTGTCGTCGGTTTGATATAGAAATGTTGAGGTCTGAATACACCCTCAGAAGCCGGTGCCTGCTCAGCGGCTCCGGACCCATCTGAGGGAGATACATCCGTCGGTCCAATACCTTGTGTATCTTGCAGCATGCTGGACTCCACATGGGTGTCGGTAGAGGCCTGCGACTTGAAGGTAGCAGGTATAAGGGGCTGTGAAAGTGCCTCACTGAGTACTGGCGACTGGCTTAGGAGAAGCTTCGTCGTCGGTTTTGGATCTTGACTGCCTTTCTCCGTCCTTTTCTTTGCATTTTTTATGTACTCCGGTAGTTGGATTACTATCCGACAACATTTCTGGGTAGTTAAATCTGTTTCCAAAATACTTTGAGGCAAAAATATACAGACGCTTAACAGTGCGTTGGTTAAATCTAGCACAAAACCGACAGCTAGGCACGTTGTGATCAGGGCCTCGGCAAGGAATACAGTATAAAATGGAAATCCTTATGAGGTATTTGCTTTCCACAAGAAATACAATTACTAACAGGATCCATCAAATCACGCATGCACTCCAGTCACTCAACAACAATGACCATTATGACTCTGTCATAGTACATGTTGGGGTGAATGACTTGAGACATACCATTCTGGATTACATGAAAAGAAACAAGACTGAACTCTCAGATTATGTGTCCCAGGCAGATATGTCCCTCACCCTAAGTAGCATTCTACCTTCACCCAGGATGATGCCACAATACAGACAAAAAAATTACTCACCAACATTTTTAGACAATGTCAAAAGAACAAAGTTTATGCTGCTTAATGCTAGGAACCTAAACAGGAAACTGCACTCCTTGGAAGCACTCCTCACCCTGGAAGATGCTGATGTCTGTGCAGTCACTGAGACATGGTTCAAGGACGGAAACACCCTGGCTGTGCAAGGCTCCAATGCCTTCCAGACGTTCAGACCCCAAAAAGAGCATGAAAGAATGAAAGGTGGAGGTATATCCATCTTCATTAATGCCAAATACAATTCAAGACTGGCTAAACAGTATAACTCTCTTGAGCTACTTCAGGTCCAATGAACTACAGATAAAGCACTCTACCACATCATTGCTAGTTACAGGTCCCTCATCATGAACCAAGAGAAGCACAATGCCTACCTGGACTTACTAGAGTCACTCACTATGCAACCAAACACTTTGGTCATGGGAGGTTTCAACTATCCTTCCATCGATTGGGCGACATACATGAGCACAAACATGCGTGCTCTGAAGTTCCTGGACTTTGTCAATACAAATGCACTAGAACAGCTAGTCTGCACAACCACAAGGGGCTCAAATGTCCTAGACTTAGTACTCAAGTACTCACTAGTATGGGGGGGGGGGTCAATGCACTACCCTCCGAGTACTGCCCTCCCTGGTAAGGTCAGAACATAAATCTGTCTCATTCAAAGTAACAATCAGACCTGACACCCCAACAGGAGCAAAAATCTGAAAAATGTCTACAAAGCAAACTGCAGCCTACTAGGTGATGGTATAAAACGTTTCAAATCCCATGTTAACACAGCCAACAATGACTTCTACGCATAAGAGTACACGAATGCCCTAAACAATTGTATAGACTCAAATGTACCTGACCGGATCAAAACTAGGTCCTCCCAGAAAAAACAGGCCACCCTGGTGGACCTGAAGTATAAATAGTTTATATAACAAAAGGAAGAAACTGATGTCTAAGAACAAGACGGAATTTACTCAGTGGAAGACTATAACGCTCCACAGCTTGAACAAGCAAATCAGATATCTTGTAAAATCCTCTAAAGCTAGTTATGAAGCTAAATTAGCATCCCTAGATAAGGATAACCATAAGGCATTCTTTAGCTACATCCAGAACATAAAAGGGAACACCCAACTATGTGCCAAACTTATAGTGGATGGTACCTCTCATACTGATCCTGAGAAAATTCCCAAACTGCTAGCTGACAGATGTGGGACAAATTTCACTCCGTCTCCCCACCAGCCATACCCCAAAGCATACTTGATACTAATCCTCTACCTAGTATCTTCAAAGAGCAGGTCATATCTGTGCTAAGGCCAAAAACATGGCCTCTATAGACCATATAACATCCCAGGCTGCTTACTAAACAATCTAAAACAAGACCTAGCAGAACCACTTGTCACTCTCTTTAACCTCAGGCTGAGCACTGGCTTTGTTTCAGCAGAGTGGAGAACAGCGACAGTAATCCTCGTGCACAAAGGGGGCCCATCAACCAACCCTGGGAACTATAGACACATAAGCCTAACCAGCCATATCTGCAAGGCCATGGAAAGAATCATCATGGACCTTATCAACAAGGACATAGGCGACCTACAAACTCTTGACCTGACCCAGTCTGGCTTCCTTAAGGGTATATCATGCATACTGAACCTGGTGGACTTCTTTGAGACGGTCACCAAAGCCCTGGATGAAGGCAAAACAGTACATACTGCCTATCCTGACTTAGCCAAGACTTCTGACACGATCCCCCAGGCAGGTATCACTGAGAAACACTCCTATTTGGGGACATCATTAGATGGACAGCCAACTGGCTCACCAACAGAACGCATGCCGTCAAAGTTGGAGATTCCACCACTACCTGTAGACCAGTTACCTGTGGTGTAGCATAAGGATCTGTGCTGGGCCCTTTACTATTTGGAATCTATTTTTCTGAAGTCCAGGCAAAAGTAGATGACCTGTGCTTACAGAGTTCGCTGATGATTGCAAACTGGGTGCAATCACTGAGTCCCCGTATGATGTTAACATATTACAAAATGGGCCTAACAGACAAATGACTGGTGCCGAAGCCATGGACTAAAACTGAACTTAAAAAAAAAATGCATCATCATCCTCTTTGGGAAAGAGGAAGTCCCTGCAAACTACAATACTGACAGCACCCCCCCCCCACACCAAGCTCTAACCCAAATCTAAACTTCGATCACCATGTGTCCACATTGGTAAGGAAAGCCTTCTATGATGCACATCTCATAAGTATGGCCATCACATCCAAGACTAAGGATGTTATAACTCTTCTGTGCTCGACCCTCATCAGACCACTAATAGAGTACAATGCTCCATTTTGCATGTACCTCACCGGACACCTGCAGCAGCTGGAGATACCACAGAGGTTTCTCAAAAAGTAAATTCAGGGCCTCCAAAAAGTACATTTGTGTACACTTACCATAAATGTAGATGTTCGAGTGTATTCACTGTTGCAGTCATCACATTTGGGTTATCCCTGCCAGGGTAGCCCTTCGTCGGCCCGAATACCAGAGGCTTAGTATTTCTGCGTCGATTGCTGTCGCTCCGGGGCTGACATCAGGTCGTCAGTGGTATAAAATCAGGCAGCCAACGCAATTACATCAGTTTTTCTTGCCCTGTCAGGAGCCCCCAATACAGAGCTAGGTTATGGTGGAAGAACACCACCAGTTCAAAGTAAATACCAAAAATTCCTTGCAAGGAGAGAGAGAGAGAGAGAGAGAGAGAGAGAGAAGACAAGGGGGATGAAGGGAGGGAAACCAGGACTGCAACAATGAATACACTTGAACATCTACATTTATGGTAAGTGTACACAACTCTACTATGTTCTTCGTGTTTCACTGTTGCAGTCATCACATTTGGGTTGATTCCAAAAGCTTAAGAAAAGGGTGGACGCAGTCGAGAAGACTGGGGGCTGGCTAGGATGCCCTGCAAGACTGTAGTGGCAAAGCCTGCCCTGGATTTGGAGAAGATAGGCAGGTGGTAATGTTTGGTGAAGGTATGAACAGATGTCCATGTAGCAGCCTCCAGAATGTCCCTGGTGGGGACCCCACTGAGAAAAGGTGCAGAGGTGGAGGTTGCTCTGGTGGAATGTGTCCTGACCCCCTTGGGAGGAAGTTTCCCATGCTGTTTGTAGCAGAAATGGATGCAGTGTGCTATCCATTTGGAGACAGTTTGTTTGGATATGGCCTTGCCCTCTGCTCCTGCAGCGAAGCTGACTAGCAATTGATCATTTTTTTCTAAAAGATTTAGTCCTGTCTAGGTAGAATCTGAGCTGTCTGTGCACATCTGGAGAGTGCAGAATCCTTTCCCCCTTGTTTTGTGGGTTAGAGAAAAAGGTGGGCAAATTAATGGATTGGTTGAGAGCCACACTGGACACCACTTCTGGCATGAAGGATGGATTAGTCCTGAGTGAGACCTTGTCAGCAAGGAAAATGATGAAGGGCTCTACAGCCATAAGTGCTTGTAGCTCTGATACTTTTCTAGATGAAGTGATGGCCAGAAACAAGGTTGTCTTCCAAGAGAGAAATTTTAACTCTGCTGAAGCTGCAGGTTCAAAGTGGGGCAGAGTGAGCTTTTCCAACACAAACTTTAGGTCCCAAGCTCAGTAGGAGCTCCTCTGGGTGGCCTCAAGTTGTTAACCCCTCTTAGGAACTGTTTGATGAGAGGGTGTGAGAAAAGAGGTGGCTCTGTGCTGAAATGAGCAAAGATGGCAGAGGCTTGAATTTTAGCAGAAGAGAAGGACAGACCCCTGTGTAGTAGGTCTGCCAGGTAATCCAGGATGAGAGGTATGGAGGGCTGTGTCGTTCTGGCTCCCTTAGCCTGGGTCCAGGTGCAAAACCTTTTCAACTTGTCAGCACAAGATTTTCTAGTGCTGGATCATCTGGCCTCACATACATCTAGAACTTGTTTGCTTAGATTGGCAGCTTGAGGAGAGGTCAGGGAATAAGCCAGGCTGCCAGATGGAGGGTCTGCAATTGGGGATGCATGACCTCTCCATTTCTCTGGATCAGGAGTGTTGGGATCTGAGGTAGGTACCATGGTGGCAGGTGTGGCAGGCTGCGCAGCAGTGGGTACTAGTGTTGACGTGGCCAGTCTGGGGCAATCAGAATTGCCCTAGTTTTTTTCTCCCTTATTTTGAACAGTTCCCTTGAAATGTGTGGTAGAGGGGGAAATGCACAGACTGAGAGGTTTACCCACTGGAAGGATAGAGCATCCACTTTCCAGGCCTTGATGTGAAATTCCCTGGTGCAGAATTTGCTGAGCTGATGATTGGAGTGGGAGGCAAAGAGATCGCCCTTCGGGGTGCCACATTTCTGGGTTACAAGGGTGAAGGTTCTTTGTTCTAGCTGCTACTCGTATGGGTCTAGAAGGTTTCTGCTTATGTTGTCTGCCAGAGAGTTTAGAGATCCTGGCAGGAATTGTGCTACGAGGTGTAGATGCACAGCTGAGGCCAAGTGCCAAAGGGTCATGGTGAGTCTGCACAGAGGATAAGAGTGAGTCCCTCCCTGCTTCTTGATATACTACATCACTGTGGTGTTATCTGTTTTGATCAGTAGAGGCCACGGGGAGAGTAGGGGTCTAAAAGCTGTCAGGGCATGCTTAACAGCTAACATCTCTTTTTGGTTGATGTGCAGACGTATTTGATTTGGGCTCCATTGGCCCTGAATGCACCTGCTGTCCAGGTGTGCACCCCAGGCATAGTCTAATGCATCTGTGGTGAGGGTCTGGGTGGCATGAGGTTGTGAGAAGGGAAGTCCCTTGTTGTGGTAGCATGCTGCTGCCCTCCAAAGAAAGTCTTTCCTTAGATAAGGTATCATTGGTATAAGCGTTTCCAGGTCTTGAGAGTGCTGACACCAATGGCTTTTTAGGTACCACTGTAGTTTCCTCATATGCAGTCTGGCATATGGAATGAGTACAATGCAAGAAGCCATGAATCCTAGAGCTTGCAGGATTTTCCTAGCGGATAACTGGGTCCTGGTGGCTAGATGAGAGAAGTAGGCTGTCAGGTAGGTTTGTTTTTCTGGAGTAAGGAATGCCATCTGGGATGCTGTGTCCATGCTTGCTCTCAGGAATACAATTTTTTGTGTGGGTACTAGTTTGGTTTTCTTTGATGGTGTACCCCAGGTCCTTTACAAAGGTCAGGTGCTTTAGCAGCTTTTCCTAACTGTCTGCCTGAATCAGGCAGTCGTCTAAGTATGGGTAAATTTGAATATTTCTTTGTCTGCAAAAAGCAATAGTGGGAGCCAGACATTTTGTGAAAACTCTGGGAGCAGTGGATAAGCCAAAGGGAAGTGCAGGGAACTTAAAGTGCAGTGATCCTGTCCTGAAACATAGGTATTTCCTGCATGATGTGTAGGTAGGCCTCTTTTAGGTCATGGGTGGCTAACCAAGCATCCTTGGAAAGCATAGGTAAAAGCTGCTGGAGGGTGAACATTCTGAATTCTGGTATCACCAGAAAGGTGTTTAGAATGGATAGATCGAGAATGGGGCACCATGTGCCCTCCTTTCTGGGTACCAGGAAGAGTCTGGAGTAGAAACCTGCCAGGAACATGCTCTATTGCCCTCAGACAGCAGGGAAAGGACTTGATTTTGGCCTCTGCCCACTGGTTTGGGGGAAGAGCTGGGAACCCTTTTGGGGTTGGCAGAGTGTGGAGATAAAATCTGTATCCCTGGGACACTATGTTGGGGACCCAGTGGTCATTGGTAATGGTGGCCCAGTTGCTTGCATGGAAGGAGAATTTTCCTCCTAGGGGCAAGAGCAGGTGGGCAGAGGGAGGGGGTGGAAGTCATTGCGAGTTCCTACCATAAGGGGGTGGCTTTGCACTCCCTGGTTTTGAAGAGGAACTCCATTGCTTAGATCTCTGCATTCCCTGGGGCTGTTGTCTGGGGGGTCTGCTTCCCCTGGGTCAGGGCTGAGCTGACCTGGATGGGGCAGGAAAGGACCAGTGCTTGGAGGGGCAATCCCTACTGAACCTTGGTGGCTGTACCTGTAAGAAGTCTTTAACTGTCTGCATAGAGTTAGCTTTTTCTTCCATCTTTTTTAAGACCTCTTCTGCCTTGGTGCCAAATAAGTTGTCTTTGTGGAAGGGTGCGTCCAATAATTTGGATTTGATATGGTCTGGCAAGGTCTGTTCCTTAAGCCAAGCATGCCTTCTAAGGACAGATCCAGTGACTGCTGCCCTGCAAGAGGATTCTAGGGTGTCAAAACCACATTGTAAGGTGTGCTTAGCTACTTTACTTGCAGAATGCATTAACTCTGGTAGCTATTTTCTGCACAAGCAGGAAAAGAAGATATTTTTTGTTTGAGGAGTTCCATGGTATGTTGCTGATATTTCAGCATATGGAACTGACAATTTAATGCTCTAACAGCAAGAGTAGCAGAGGTGTATACTTTTTTACTCCATCTGTCTAATGCTCGGGAATCCCTATCTGAGGGAGTGGGATTCTTAGCTGAAGTTGCTTTGATTCCTTTATGTCCTTGAGAGATGTCCTCTGGGTCAGCAGGAGGATTTTTGAAAAGAAATTTGTGAGAGTCAGGGACTTTATAATACCCGTCAGGTTTCCTGGGAGCAGGAGAGGGCTGTCAGGGGTCAGACTGGATTCCATAAAAACATCATCCACAACATCCAGGACAGGAGGAATGACTAGGGGTCTGTGCTGTGGAAGATCTAAGAAATCCCTGAGATCCTTTTTTGACCGAGGCTAGTCCTGACATTCCCATTGGAAATGCTCCCTTAATGTATGTAGGAAGGAGAGGCTGAAGAGATGGATTCCTCTGCATCAGAATACTCATAAGCAGAGAAGAGTTGCACATCTTCATATTCAGATGCATCAGAGTCATTGAACTCCTGTTCTGATAAAACTACTGGAGACAAGTCTCTTTCTTTTGGAAGGGGTAGCCTGGCTTCCCCGGATAAGTATTATAAGGTCTTCCGCCATTTTAAGCATTTGAGACTGAGGCAAGGCAGCAGGTGCCTGAGCTTGGGTCATCATTTTTTGGGGTGTGGTTCGTACCCTGGGCCTTAGAAACTCGATTGTTTTCGAAAGAACTGAAGGCATTAAAGAAGTTGTCGGTCTGTGTCGAATATTGGTAGTGCAAAGTATTTCCTCAGATGCCGGTTCCTGCTAAGCGGCTCCAGATCTATCCAAGGTAGAGACATCCACAGGATCCTTAGTCAAAGAACAGTCTCGCGGCATACCGGACTCCGAAAGGGTCTCGGTAGCGGCCTGCGAATCCACAGAAGCGGGCATCAGGGGCTGTGAAAGCACCTCACTGAGGACCAAAGAACTGACGACTAGCTTAACGGAAGCGTTGTCGGCAGTTTTGGACCTGTGCGGTCTGTCTCTATATTTATCCTTACGTTTCTTTGGAAGATCAGTTGTTGGATGGCTTACCAAACCCATATCAGAATTCGAGGACAGAGAGCGAAAATATCTAGCTACAGTAAGGGCCCAACGATGTATAGTTCTGGCGTTGATCAAAGCACAAAAGCAACAATGGGGGACATCGTGGTCTGAACCTAAACAGGTGACACAGTAAGAATGAAAGTCTCTGTGTGGTATTTGCTTCCCCCAGGCAAGATCATTGTTAACTTTTTCTGACATCGGTTAGAGCAAGAAAAAAAGGATCCCCAATGGGGTACTTAGCTTTAGAAGACTTCCTTCAATTCAGAAACGTAGAATTGTCAAAAATCCATACGAAGATATTCTCTCCAAGCTCAAAGGATGTCAGCAAAATAAATCCACCGAAATATATTAAAAACCAAAAGTCTATTTATTACAAGAGTGTATAACACAAACTCCGATCGTCAAGCGCTTTCACTAGACTATGCTAGCTTCATCAGAACAGTTAAAACAGCTGAATACACTCCCTTTTAAATAAAAATTGGCGCCAAAAATACGACAATTCTTAAAGCAACATGTTATTATTAAATTCTTCCTTAGTATATATTTTACATATACATATTTTAATATTATAAATACAAAAATTAATACAAAAATTGCTACAAAGATTAAAAATCAATTAATATAATGAATAAATTATTATACTGTGCCTATAAATTAATACATCTATTAATTATTTAACATTAATAAAGGTTTGATGGAAAAATAATCATTGATGCCTGGTATTCTTGTGGCATCTGTTAACACTTGCCAATAAAGTTCTCTGTAAGCTAATAGGTTTTTTATATTACCTCCTCTAGGGTCACTTTTGACTGCCTCTATTATTGCGAACTTGAACTTATGTTCTTCCCCTTTATCTATTATGTGCCTGGCAAGTGCATTTTTCAAATCTTTGTTTTTAATACAATATAAGTGTGCATATATCCTCTGTCTTAATAATCTTTCAGTCTTCCCTATATAAAATGAGGGACAGACCGTACACATAGCAATATACACCACCATACTGGATTTGCAATTGCCCCTAGCTGTATAAATTTTGGTTCTGTTCTCATTCCCTAAATTAATGGGACTCATAGTATAAATGCTTGAACATTGTTTACATGTCCCACATCTTGATGTGTGTGCATTTGTAGTATATTTTGTCTTATATCCTGACTCAAGTATTCTCTTGATGTTCTTACCCATCTTGTTCACAAATCTGGGTTCTGTTCCCAATACATCTAAAATTTCTTTGTCTTTAATTAAAAAATGCCAGTTTTTAGTAATAATATCTTTAATATATTGACTATATGGACCAAATTCTATAATACATGCTCTATTATAGCTAATGTTGGTAGTTTTCTTTGTCATTTCATCCATAATAGGCTGTTCCTTAATTTCTTTATTTACTGGTTCTTTGGATTTGCTGTTTAAGCCGAATAATGGTGAATATTTTTTTCCCCATTGGCTTATCACATATGCAGATATATCAACCATCAAATTATTATCATATCCTCTGTCCAAAAACAATGATGTTATATAATCAATTTCCCTAACCATGTCATTATAATTAGAACACATTCTAAAAGCCCTTATACATTGTCCTTTGTAGATGTTTCTCTTCACTTTCCTAGGGTGAAAACTGTTAAAGTCTACATAAGAGTTAGTAAATGTGTCCTTTCTATATACTTTGGACTTCAATGTGTCACTGTCAGCTGTTACTAATGTGTCTAAATAAGGAACACCATGTTCATTTACCACTGATGTAAACTTTAAAAAGTCACTACTGGTGTTAATGTGATTAATAAATGCTGTATAGGAATTAATACCTCCATTCCAAATAATATAAATGTCGTCAAGAAATCTCGAATAGTATGTAATAGATTTACTGAATGTACTATCCAATACATTTTGGTCTTCCCAATCAAGCATAACCAGGTTGGCATATATGGGAGCACAAGCTGCTCCCATAGCTACCCCCCTGGTCTGCTTGAATATTTCTCCTACATGGAAAATGAAATTGTTGTCTAAAACAATACTCATTAATTCAGCCAAAAGTTGAATTCTGTCCCATGTCATTTTGGTGTGCTTCCTTAAACTATTAGTAAAGGCCTCAATACCTTCCTCCATGGGTATAGAGCTGAATAAGTCTATGACATCAATTGTACTAAATAGTGTTCCATGATGGTACTTATCTACTGGATAGTTTTTTAAAAATTCCCACGAATTTTTTACTAGATGTTTAACTTCATTATATATTGGTTTCAATAATGTATCTATTACTACTCCAATTGGGAAAGTCTTGGATCTACTTCCCGAGATTATAGGACGGAAAGGAGGATTAACTTGATTTTTATGTACCTTAGGTATCCCTATAATTGTTGCTAAAATAGGATGTTCCACTGTCATGAATCTATACATCTCTTCAGTTATTCTATGTTCCAAGAGATATTCCTCTAGGTACATATCAATCCTCCTGTAAGCTATATTTACCTCATTTATAGATGTTACAGTGTAATTACCCGATTGATGTAATATTTCTTGTATGGTGGCATTGTAAGTAAGAGTGTCATAAATAACTATGCCACCACCTTTATCGGGTTTCATTATACGTATATTGGTGTCCTTCTGTAAATCTAGTAGAGTTTTCTGTTCTTCTGTAGACAAATTGTATTTGATTTTGAACTTGTTTCTATTTCGGAACAATCTATGAATTTCATTAGTAACCACCTGATCGTAAGCCTGTACACTAGGATTACTGATAGGTATAAAGTTACTTTTCTTTTTCAACCCCAATGGTTCTTCACTATTTCCTTTGTCTTTTGTATTATTATTATTAACAAACATTAGTGCTAAATTTAACTTCCTTGTATATTTTTTAAATTCAAGGATATTATCTACTAAGCAGAATTTGGGAGTCGGAATAAAATTAAATCCTTTAGATAGCAGATCAAAATGTACTTTCTCTAACTTAATGCTGCTATAATTATAAATTTTAAAACTTTTATACTCATTAACAGCTTTATTCGTAATGATGTTAACTTGGTCTGAAACTGTATCATTAGTGTTAATATTTTCTGTACTAACTACCGTTTCATCTTCCATTTGCCTACTTGTTTCCAATTCCCCTGATTCCTTTCTCTGGGTGTGTGAAAAAACTTTTCATTATTGTCATCTTTACTAAATCCTTCAACCTGATTTGTAAATATATTAATATCCATATCATGCCTGTTATAATCCCATTTATAACACATATTTCTTCTATACTGTTCTCTGTCTCTATTTAATTTCCTGTGCTTTCGTTCAAAGGCATTTCTTGCTCTGACCTCAGCTGTCTTAAATTGTTTATAGAATAAATTTTCCCATTGACCGTAAGCTAAATCCTGTGTAAATAAATTATTCAGATTTTCCACCTCAAGCAGAAGCTTACACAGCTTAGCATCATTGTGTTTTATAAGTAACTTCATATATTGAAAACCAAATTGATCAAACAATGCATTAAATTCAGTTTCTACTTCCATATTAATGTCAATACCTAAAGGCATTTTGTAAAACCTCAATCCCATAGGCACAATATTAATAGATAAACAAAAGTTCAAATATGCATTATCAAGTTTTAAAGCATTAATGCTGTTTAATTTCTTTCCAAAAGAGAAAATCCAGTCTTTCAAAGTCCCTTTATCTTTAAAACGAGGGTCAGGTTTATTTCCCCAATGACTGTTGTCAAATTTGCACTCTTGACCCAAAAAATCTTTCAATTTCTGCTGTTTAATGTCAGGTTCGACCTGTCTAACCGTCCCTTTGTCCTGGTTATTAGCACTAGAAACGTGTGCATATGTCCGGGAAAATTGTGACTGTTTGGGTCTAGTGCCAACTCGCTTGGCTTCCTCCGTAAGGTTACCGAAGGAAAAGTCAAACGTAAAGTCAGACAATACAGTCTTGTCATAATCATTGAAAACATTGTTGCATGGTAAATCAATAATGCCGCTAGGCAATACATTCTGCCCCTGTCCGTTGGGTATACCGAGGGAAGAGGTATCCGGTAAACTAGTAGAAAGTTTACTTGCAGAGATTATAGCTGGCGTTTTCTCATTTTGTAAAATGTGATTAGACACAGTACCTTCATTTACTGCAGCGGAAAAGTCCGCCTGTGTTGCTGCAATACCGGGGATCTTGCTGAACAAGCCGATGATTTTGGCTACTTCGCCTCGGAGTGCCGAGACCTCCGCCCTGAGGTCCGCTAATTCCTTGCCATGGATAGGAGAAGCTCCGGCAGTCGAGCTTTGAGATGAATCCATTGAACAACACCAGAACACAACAGGACTCGTATGGAACCACACGTAGAATTGTCAAAAATCCACACGAAGATATTCTCTCCAAGCTCAAAGGATGTCAGCAAAATAAATCCACCGAAATATATTAAAAACCAAAAGTCTATTTATTACAAGAGTGTATAACACAAACTCCGAAAGTTCCTGCTAAGCGGCTCCAGATCTATCCAAGGTAGAGACATCCACAGGATCCTTAGTCAAAGAACAGTCTCGCGGCATACCGGACTCCGAAAGGGTCTCGGTAGCGGCCTGCGAATCCACAGAAGTGGGCATCAGGGGCTGTGAAAGCACCTCACTGAGGACCAAAGAACTGACGACTAGCTTAACGGAAGCGTTGTCGGCAGTTTTGGACCTGTGCGGTCTGTCTCTATATTTATCCTTACGTTTCTTTGGAAGATCAGTTGTTGGATGGCTTACCAAACCCATATCAGAATTCGAGGACAGAGAGCGAAAATATCTAGCTACAGTAAGGGCCCAACGATGTATAGTTCTGGCGTTGATCAAAGCACAAAAGCAACAATGGGGGACATCGTGGTCTGAACCTAAACAGGTGACACAGTAAGAATGAAAGTCTCTGTGTGGTATTTGCTTCCCCCAGGCAAGATCATTGTTAACTTTTTCTGACATCGGTTAGAGCAAGAAAAAAAGGATCCTCAATGGGGTACTTAGCTTTAGAAGACTTCAACTTCAATTCAGAAACGGAAAACTCAGGTAGTGGCCAACTGTCACTCATGCGTCGGCTGCCTGATTTTATACCACTGATCACCTGACATCAGTCCTGGAGCAATAGCAACCGATGCAGAAATACTAAGGCTCTGGTATTCGGGCCAACTGAGGGCTACCCTAGCAGGGATAACCCAAAAGTGATGACTGCAACAGTGAAACACGAAGAACATCATGACCTATAGGGAAAGACTGAAAGCCCTTTCACTTTACTCTGAAATCCTACAGGCTTCTGAGAGGTGACTTGTGCCTGACCTACAGAGCAGTGTCTGACCCTGCCCTAATGAAAATGCTGCATGTCCACAAATCAAATGGGGGAAGAGTCATTCGCTCCTGGGATCTCAACCTAGCCTGTAACATTAACAGAACATGCTGGAGAGACAGATACATCTCCTAGAGATTGCCGCTGCTCTTGAATATCAACTCCCAATTTACATGAAGCAGAGCTCAATGACCCTATTCAAGCACAACCTAGACAACTGGATGGGAGACCATAAATTCACCCTGGGGGTGGCACCTATGCCCCTCATGGACAGAGGCAGTCGGTGCTGATCATAGACTTGCTCTGCAAATAATGAACATCTAACCAAGGTCATTTAGGGAATATGGGTATAAAGTGCCTAGGCTTGTAAAGGCCCTAGGGCCATTAGCCAAGTATACTCCTATGAACCTATAAGAACTGCATAAACACACTTACATGACTCTAAGGTTCAGCTCTCATGTCTCTGAAAACAGGTGCAGCTCTTCACAATCCTTTCTCATCTTTTCTGCCCTGTCATTAATAATGCCCCTGTTGTAAATGGTGATTCACTTTATTACTCACGTTATCTGCTGTCACCAAAATCACTAAAAAAAGAGAACACACACACACTATTCTGATCTGTATGTAAACATTTAAATGCTTCCCTTTCCTTTGATGAGACTCTCTTGAGACCATTAATTCCATCCAGTCTATCCGGATCACTTATTTGGGAATTCATGCCACTACCTAATTAACTAGTGTTAGCTAGGGCTTACATCTCACCCTGAATGATATGCTACTACTCGAACAGAAGTGAACATGCTAGTTAACTTATACACACATCAAGTAACATTTTACTTAATTTATAAACAGCTCAAGTAATAAGCACTTATGAGCAATAATTTAGTAACAAGAAATCATTGAAATCGGACTCTGAGAATGTATTGTCAGCTTTGCAATATTTAGCAATTTTGGGCAAAAAATGTATACCAAAAAGTCCATGTCTTCTGTAGTGTTCAGATCTGTTGTTACAGTAATCTAAAATTTGCTGTGTCAAAGTTTTCTCTTCTATGAACAAATGTTATTCAAGGGGCAAAAAAGATGAAACAAGTGCTTTAACAAGGACCACAGCTCACAAAATGTCTTCAAGTAACCAAAATAAGTAATGAAAAGGTACTCTTCCTCCAGCTTGGTATATTCGCTTGGAAGTCTAACTGCTGCACTAAAATTCACATACTCAGCCCAAAGCTAGACACTTACAGTAGCCTACATAGTATAAAACTAGCACTTTCTTCTGTCCCTTGGAAGTCTCTTTACCATAAAGCATACTCAAAACTATACTTCAGTACTCACCACCACTAATCCATTTACATCTCTGCCTTTAAAACTAGTGATGGCTATGAGGCAATGCAGTGGACTTTATAAAAAAGGAATAAATTAATAATTTGACAGTCAAGAGGACTGAATCTTACTGGTGGAGTGGATAATAAAGACTTCACCCACCCACTCTTGTACTATTTTTTTCTTTTCAAGACACTGCTCACAATACTGGAGGTTTGTGCTGCCACTCCGGGGTAAGTAATTTGAAACAAGATGCAACAGAGAGACCTGCAACAAGTCTCCTGACTTTCTCTTGGCCTACAAATTGTGCATGGAGACTGTGGATTATCAATGTTTATGCTTAATTCTGATGACACAAGTTTATATCATAAGCCTAAGCTTCTGGCACAAAAAGCATGTTTGAAAACACCACGGTGATATTAGCACTGCATCTGTAATACAGATGACACAAGTTACTTATGTAAGACTTCACAATCACCTTATTTTCTTGTACACAGTTACAACAATCTTTAGCAAAGAATGCTCTTACTCAGCAGATCAACCTGGCAATCACGCTGTTTTTATCTGGTATGCAGCTGATGATGATGTTCCTCCTATTAATGCCACTTAGCAGTTACTATATTATCACGTTTTCTGTAAGCCTAATGTGAGCATTGCCAGATGCTCTGGGAATCAACTGTTGCTACCAAATAACTGCTGCTTACATAAACATGTAAAAAGCATTGAGCCATCTGCTACTACATACTAAATGCAGACAGTAACAACTTAGAAGGAGTGTATAATTATCAACAACTTAGAAGGAGTGCATAATTATCAAACAGACAACGCTGTCACTGGCAGAGTGGTACTGCCAAGAAATAGTGAATTTGTTTTTCTTTCACAAAGACAGCACTGCTGTCTGTCAATGATAGAGTTAATGGATGGCAGTAATACCTTTCTTTCACTTGATGAAATTTAGATTTCTAGACTCCTTACTTTAGAAAGGACATTTCTGCATCTTACATATTTTGATACCTACTGTTAAAACATTGTCAGGTAAGCTGCGATAAGCAGAAATGCATGGATTAACAATTTCACTACTTGTCAGTCTTCTAAGGGGAAGGAAGCAGAAAATGTCTTAGCTGACTACAGTGAAACTACTGATAAGGTTCAAAAACACTGTCAACATCACTGTGGTGTTTCCAAACAGTCTGGTCACATCATGTCACAATAAGAACCAGAAGATACATCAGTTCCATCCTTTTATATCCTTTCAAAATGGAGATTTGCACACAGGCACTATGAAAACATGCATAGCACAAATCTTTAGCCACTGGTGTCTTTACTGCTAATATATTTTACAAACACATGGAGACAATAAGTGGAACGGTTTGCCATTTTAAGGGCAATAATTCAAAGGACCCCCAGTAACGATGACTATTTTATTTTCAAAGTCCACTTACATAGGGAAATAAATAACCTAGGTGTCTTTTTATATCTTGCCATCTTCAAACCTTAATGCTTGACATACTCAGCATGTCAGCTAATTAAAAAATACTTATAGAATATCATTGCATGACAAATCACACATTGGTTGAAGATAATATTCCTGGACAACAACAAAAATGAAAATAAAATGTTTGTAATTTTTTTACCATTTTTGCTTCATGGTTCCCGTCCGCAATCAGAATAAACACTATTTACATACATTTCAATGCAGGATATTATCACACCTCAGGTGCCTAAGATACCTCATGCATCACTCTACACATTATGTTGTGATAATAGCCTATTAAAATGTGCTTTGTACTATATGCTAGTCTTTAATTACTCAATATCTACACAAGTTCAAGAGTTCTGACTGATCACTGTGTCACAGACAGTGATGATATTCAACAATAAAATAAGTGTTAAAGCTAGCAACAGGAAAATATGAAGATCATCCCCTGTGGAACAGTAATATGGCATACTATTGTAATGTGTTGTTAAGCAATATCAACATTCCTGGGAGAAAACAGTTTCAGCTTGAGACCTGACCAAGACCAACAGTGGTGTTACTATACAACATATGTTGTTATACCTTACTGCACAGATCTATAAGGGAGTCAGCACAGAGGATTAAAGTACTGCGCTGTTAATAAGTTGCTTCCTTTAATCCTGCATTTGATTCACTAAGACTTAAGTCACTTAACCAGGCAGTGCCCTGGGGCAAACTTGGGAAAATGCAATAAGCTCTTCAATGGTCTTGTTAACCATACGCCTACTAATTTCCTAAGACAAAGATAAATGTAATCATATATACAAAATGTAATCACAAGAATGATAGAAGCAATGCATTTTATAAGCAACAGACTGAGAAATCTACAGAATATCTGGAAGTTTGTTTCAGAAATTACTAAATGCAGTCTTAATACTAGTTGGAGGTACAATATATGTTTGGACCTCAGTACCATGATTGATGGTATCGCTCAACATAAAACCATATGCAACTATATAGATGGTCATGACAATGCATGCGACAGTTACATTCAGTGCCGGTGTGAGCATTTTGGGGGCCCCTAGCAAATGTCAGGTTTGGGGCCCCCTAGGCGCTTCCGTCATAGTATCACCCTGCCACTGCCACCCCTCTGAAGTAGGCTTTTAGTTCATGCTACAAACTTTTAGTAGAAGTATGTACAGACTGACCCATAGCCACTATGCTATTACAGTACAACAGGTCTATGTACCACACTAGGTTCACTCATCTCACAGAGGGACATTCACGGTTACTGGCATTTCTGTTACAACAGTGATACATTATAACAACTCTATGTATAGGTCTGGACTTGGGTGAAATGCTGTCTATATGCTCTAAAGTGTATTTTACTTTTTTTCTTTTTGCATAATCTTTTCATCCAATGATGGCTTGAACAAAAGTTATGAATAAGGAAAGAAATTTACTGTTGCTGTTCAGCTTAAGTTTCCCTTGCATCCTTTCATCACACCTTTCCTGACCAAGACAACACAATTATAACCATTTAGGAAACAACCCAAATAAGTGAGGGCCCAAGAAGCCAATGAATTATAGGTGTTCTGGGATGCATTTTAGAAAATTTTTCTAACCTTTTAATCCAATGGTGTCCTAAACAAAAACATGAGTACAAAAATAATTTCAGTCCTTTTTTTTTTATTTCAAGGAAGACATAAGTTGTGCCCAAGGCTTAATATTCAAACATGACAAAACAGTAACTCACAAAAAACTAACCAGCCATTTCTTGTCTCGATACATAGGTCCAATCTGGGAATACAGTCCGTTTCCATAACCCGCCCATCCCAAAAAAGACGGTCACTGTCTATGCATCCATCTGGTGTTAGACTGGGATGACAGCAGAGGTTCAAATTGCTACAGTCATGTGTTTCAAGTGAGTGCTGACATGCATATACATAGCATGCCTCCTCACTCCTCCACCCAAATTGTCAAAGGCAGCTACCTATATACATGCCTGATGTGAAATTGAAAAAATAATGATTAATGTATTCTTCTTTGGTGTTCATAGACAGTACACTGCCCCTACACAAGCTATAGTAACCTTCTTTATGCAGTCTGCGAGAAAAAAAGATGCAATGACCATACCGTCCTCAGCCTAAACAAAATCGGTAATGACCTCATGTGCAAACCTCTACGGTTTGAATGTAATGAAAAGTAAAGTAACCACAAGCCCCCCCATAACCTACAGCAGCTTTCTGTACACACACATCTGAGAAGGGCTGGTTTAGAATGGGTGTATTTGAGAGCACAAGCCATTATCAGCTTTATTCTAACAGGGTCAGCCCTGTTCAGGTTAAAGAGCATAATCAGAAAATTAACAATTTTTTTCCTCATTTTCCGCAACCAGCAACAGCTTTTGTGGGGCCCCCTGTATCAGTTTACACAGTCTAAGGAGAGGAGACCACCAACATTGAAGTGTCTGAATGTTCTGTGATATATTGCATGCATTACTTTTGAAATATAATTACTTATTGGCTACATTTTTCACTGATACCCAGAAGAACAGTGTATGAGACCTGGCATTATTAGGTGTATGCAGAGATAAAAATCAGTAATATTTTTACAAAACACACACACAAGCCATAACAATACTAGTTTTTTACTTATTTCAGCAAACAGCAATACATTGTGCAACACTGGTACTGCCACACCAGATCAGTGAATGCTGTTTAGCAATCGTCAAATAGCAACAGGGGTAATTCACTTTTATTTACCTTGGTGAGGAGTAATGCATACCTGTCACAGTCTCGATTTCACAGACCTTCCCTGATTTTGCTCATAATTTTGATCTGTCCTTCGTAAAGAGTTTGATTTGCTAATACATCGTTCAGGAATACAGACAGTCAATAATTCCAGGCTACAAAGGTTTATACTTCTTATTGTCCAAAAAAATGCATGTTGATGCAAAAAGGTGTTAGTCTATTTTTAAGTGAATTAAAGTGATATTTAAAATGTGTTCTTAATTTTGAGCCTTTATTTTGCTATTATTTTTGGTAATGTGCTGAATTCTTCTGCAAAAAAAGTTGAGAGTGGTAATATCTGGTGTTTTACCAGTATTTGTAAAATTCCCTGAAAGAAAATAATAACATCCCTGAAGACTGAAAGCTTCAGCTCTTCTTAAAATACGTTTAGACTCAAATCAGTCACTCCAGCCTGCTGACCTCTCTACTGCTTACCGTGCTTATGTTCATTATAAGCTTTATCCTAACAGGGTCATACCAGAGCCCTGTTCAGGTTAAAGAGCATAAAGAAATTAAGACATTTTTTCCTAATTTTTCCAATCCATCAGTTGCTTTTGTGGGGACCCCCATACAGTCAAGGATGATTAAGGGGCCCCTTTGCAGCCACTGGTATTGCAGGTATCTAAAGCTGGCTGTATTGTTGCTTTTAGTGGAGAGAATGTCCACCAAGCAGGGTTTAACTAAGCCAGAAGCACTATGTCAGTGGTAAAATATTTAGTGAAGCCTGGTATTTGATAAAAACACTGTTACAATAACCAGATATACCTTTGAATTTTAAAGGAGATTTAAATAATTTAGATATCACCCACCTGCTTTTTTAGGTATACATGACTGCTGTACTAGCTTTTGCTAGTTTGGCAGACATGTTACAAAATATCAAGATAAATAACATGCTGTGGTCGGGGAAACCCCAGCGAGCGCAGGGTTCGTTGGTGCCTAAAGCCGGCTTTGGTTACATTTAAAGTTTAGCAATACAGCTATGCAAGTAATCTGACAATACAGATGACACAACATTCTCTCATCAAGTTTTGGTGACAGGGTAGTGAAGCATCTTGCACTCCTTAATAAAGTTTCAAGCTGTAAACCTATTTTCAGTGAACACCTCTGGATGTAACATAATGAAATCTAGGGAAGGAGGTCAGGTGTTCTCAGTGATTATTTGCTTGCTTGTTAACTGGGTAAACCCACTGGATTCAAGTGTGTCTTTTCAGGGGGTGCCTTGGAAGGACCACCTGGTTAAATGATTTGCTCAGTATTTCAAACTATGGAAAAAGATGCTGAGGGAATCAGACCTGAGCTGCAGGAAGTTTACAACTCACAGCCTCAATAACCTACACTAACTGCCACAAAAACTACATTGTAAAAAGTCTGTTTTGGCAATCAAGTTTCAAGTCTATGTCTGCTGTACACATGTGCTCTTCCATCCCATGCAACTTCTTTCACTAGAGTGGAGCTGCTACAAAAAAGGTTTGTATTCTTGATGATCAGGGAAAGTCAATGTAATAAGCAAAGATGTCACTCTTCCCTTTCCAAATCACTGTGTATGCAGCTTACACGTGCATCTGCAACACACTGAGATGGGAAAGTATTCTATCACTGCCTCAATAACAGAATGAAAAGAAGTAGTGCAAGGTGACAATGTACAACAAACACTGGAATCAGCAGTAAGAAAAGCAAAGACACGCTTACTTCTGTCAGAATCTAAGCCTTCATCAGTTTCAGCAACAGCAAAAAGGAGGACAGACACATTAGCACTCTTCAATCGTAAAGAATTCTGAAAACAGACACGCTTTGAACTAAAACACGGTTAAGTACTTTATTCTTAAAGATGTAAAGAAACATAATCAGGCTGTTGAATGAAGCAAATAAACCAACTTAGTTAAAATACATCTGCTGATATGAACATATAACCACTTGTAACTAATCAACGTACTTACTAAATTTATTCTGCATATCATTCATTTTATCAGTACATTCGGTTAAAGTTACTAATTTTAACACGTCTTAGTCTGAAGCTTGGTTGTTTCCAATCCAGCTGCATTTTTACAGTGTATTTTTTGGTGGATATACTGTTAAGAAATTTTCTTTTTTTTTTTTTTTTAACTTTGGTTATTATGACTTGCATAGCAAGGGTTATGAAGTTCATCTCTGTTGAATTCAGAACCCTCAACAATGGTTTAAAAAATCCTTACCAAGTTTTATAATTTTTATTATGACTATTTTTCATGACAGACTCCGGATGACTTTTACAAAATGTTCAGAAATATATATATATATATATATATATATATATATATATGTATACAGAGAGAGAGAGAGATAGATATATATATATATCCATATACATATATGGTTTATAACACCACTGAGTGAGGCACTAAAGAAGATGATTTTCACTGAGTGATCCCTGTAATGTCACACTTGTTACCTGTTCCACTTTGGATTGAGTGAGTGCCTTATTATAAATAAACGTAACTAGTACAGTAGGAGATTATGCTACAGATTTGTGTGTTTTAAACTCTATGCATATCTATCTTCATGAAACACATTATGTGGGATTATTGGGCAACATTTCTACAAGCTCACACTGCAATCTGTAACCCTGTGAAGAACCATGCATAAGTGACCGGTTTTAGTGAAAGGTTCAATGTGCATTACTTGTTTGTTTTTAAGACATACTACTCCCTCTGTTCCTGTGAGAAACAAAAAAAAAAAAATCAATAGTGAGGAAGACGTAATGATTTCACTGTTGTAACACAACGATAAACTATATCCTAATATGGAGGAATAACTACGTGTACAACTATTTATACCTTACACCTCCTTACTTTCCTTTCTTCCTTACTTCTGTCAATTTCTTTCCCCTGGCTTTTTTTCTAAATATACCATAAGCCTACTTTTCTCTCACTTCATATTGCAATTCCTGTTGTTACCTTTAATTTCTCCATAAACTGGCTAAAATGTATCTATTAAATCATTAACATATAACCTGTATTGATTCTTAACCAATATTTTCAAATTATGTCTAATTTGGTATAATTATTTAAACTGTATTTGTTTTATGTATTATTTTTAAAAAATGTAAAATTATTATTATTAAAATGTTTTGTAATACTTTGGAGCTTTCCTCCCCAGGCCTCCACTGAACATGAGCTCCTACCCAGTTAGACATTCCTGGTAATCAAATGTCAATAAATATAAATACATAAATACAGAAAACTTTTAAGTCAAAGCTTGTATGACAGACTACACTTTGCAATGTGTTAATGGGAAGGTAAAAAGAATCTGAATCATTTGGGACACCTTGTGATTTAACTGGAAGTTCAGTTTGTCCGAAATATTTTAATGGCCTAAATGTTCCACAGATGAACTAAGACTTACTAAGAGTTGGAGCGATATGTAATTATGGCATTTTTGCTATGGGGTAGACAGAAGTATAACTGTGATGGAAATTCAGGGTGTAAACATTGGTGAGAATTGGGAGACATTCAAAATCCTTTTGATTACAGTTCAAAAACAGTTTTTCAAACAACATACAGCATTACGATTATTTCATTTTACTTTTTTCATTTTTAATTTTTTTGTAGTTGATGTTTCTACCACTCACATGCCTGACAAATACAAGCAGCATCTAGATTCAATTCAGTAATCCATTTATTCTTCTGTCACACAGTCTGTAGTGTGCCACATCCCCTCAGAGGAGGGGACAACTCTTTAGCAGATATTAAGTTTTCAGCAACTAAGCTGCTCATGGCAGACGGGATTTGATGCGATAGCTAACCAGGAGAGAGGCCATCATCCAGGCAGCCACAGCAGTTGGTCAGACTTTCAAAGGCCACACATTCCACATCATCCCCTGCATTTCTGGTGGATGTACCATCAAAAACAGCACTCTATACTCATCCAGTGGAATCTGCACACTATTGCTCATATGCTAGCAGAATATATACACTATTGTTCATATGCTAGCAGAATATGCACACTACTGCTCATATGCTAGTGGAATATAGGATCATAGGAGGTTACTAGGCTAATGGCCCTGGGGCCCTTACAAGCCTAGCCAACAGTTTATTACCAAAAAGAAACTTCAGTCAGCACTTGTCGGCCCTGTTAATAAGGGACACAGGTGGAACCCCTGGGACATATTTGTGGTTTCCCATCCCCTCGTCAAGGTTGCGCTTGAAAATTGTCAGTGAGGCACTCTGTTTGACGTGTATGGGGAGTCTATTCCAGAAACAGGGCAGCCTCTGGGAGACTAACCTCTCTCTCCAGCAGGTTTTGTTGATGTTGGACATTAGATTCAGGCCTTCTGAGTGGGTAATGCGCAAGGAGACAGACTTATGGATATGGAGCATCTCTAGTAGGGCAGGGTCCGAGATAGCCTTGTAAGTGAGACACAGATCACCTCTGAGCAATCTGTACGATACCAAGTAGAGTGATATGAGCCTGTCCACCTAGGACAGGTGTCGGAGGCCAAGGATTCCCTTTGTGAGGCATTTCTGTAGCTTTCCAGTTGATGCAGATATTTGGAGTGGTACATACCAAGCAGAGCATTATACTCAATTACTGGTCTAATGAGGGGGTAGTATAGAGAGCTAGTAACGTCCTTTTCTCTGGATGCAACCCCTTTACTCATGAGATAAACCAAGTAAAAGGCTTTTCTGACCACTGACATTACATGATGGTCGAATGTGAGATTGTTGGCAACCTGAGTACCCAGGTCTCTCACCACAGGCTGTGTGTTTAGGGGGTTACCATTGATGTGGTAAACAGTAGCGGCCATGTTTCTGCCGAATGGTATGATTATACTTTTTTTGCAATTAGCTTGAGGCCATAAACTTTGGCACCAGTCATTAGTTGCTGTGAGACCCTCTTGCAGTATGTTAACTGTATTTGGGAAGTCAATGACAGCACCCAGCTTACAGTCATCCTCAAACTTGGTCAGGCACAGGCCTTTTGTTTTTGCCTGGACTTCTGCGAAGTAGATGCCAAACAGTAGGTGTCCGATGGCAGATCCCTGGAGAACTCCACTAGTGATGGGTCTGCTATCAGAAGTGGAATTGCCTATTTTGACCTTGAGGGTCCTGTCGCTGAGCTATTTGGCAATCCACCTGATGAGATAGGGATTTATGCCAAGTCATGTTAGATGTTTGATGAAGCCCAAGTGAGGGATTGTGTCAAAGGCCTTGGCCAAGTCAAGGTAAGCTATGTATGGACTTTTCCCTCATCCAGGGCCTTGATGACAGTCTCAAAGTCGTCAACCAGGTTCACTAGGCAAGATTTGCCCTCGACGAATCTGAACTGGAGGGGGGGGGGTCAAGTGCTTTGAGATTGCCTATGTCCTTGTTTATGAGATCCATAATATGCTCCATGGCTTTACAGATCAGACTTCTCAAGATAATTGGGCAATAGTTTCCAGGGTCAGTAGTGGTATCACCTTTGTGCAAGGGGATGACAAATGGCAGTTCTCCACTCTGCTGGAATGAAGCCTGTATTTAGGTTTTGGTTGAATAGGGTGCTCAATGGCAAAGCCAATTCTTGCTGGAGATGGTGCAGAATACAGCCTGGGATACTAGCTGTGTTCTTTGCCTTGGATAGGCACTTTAACACATGATCTATGGAGATGTGAGGTGCAGAAAAAAGTATTGGGGATGTCGAAAGGGCCTTGGGGGGCAGGGGGGGGTGAGGTTTGCACTGAACCTATCTGCTAGCAGGTTGGCTAAGTCAACAGGATCAGCGTAAGAGATACTGTTATGTACTAATTCTGAACAAACCTGGGCTTTGTCATAGAGGTTCCTGACGTAACCGAAGAAGGCTTTGTGGTTTCCCTTTGTTTTGGAAGCTAGTTTTTATTCATAACTGGCTTTGGAAGTTTTCACTAGTGATCTAATTTGCTTGTTGAGGCTAAGGAGGGAGTTTTTCCAATTTGGAATTTATTCGTTTTTACCCTTGGACGACAATTTCTTCCTTTTGTTGTAAAGCCTACTGATACAGGATGTCCAGCAAACAGGTTTGTGTTTCCTTGAAGAGCAGATTTCAGTTCTGTATGGTAAGGCTGAGTCCATGCAGTTGTATAGCTGCTTGTATACCGCATTGGCATACTGTTCAGCATAGTTGTCTGCATTCTCTGAGGGGGGCGGTGGTGTGAAGCTACAGATACGCTCCCTTAGGAGGCGATAGTCAGATTTTGAGAAGTTGTAACTTGATTATAGGTGGGGAGGGTTGGGTGGGATAGGTACTTCGAACAAGACAGTCTAATGATCTGATCTCACCAGGGAAGAACATACTATGGGAGTGGTGCAGCGATCGGACATGTTGGTGAGAATCAAGTCCAGAATGTTCTCTCTCCTTGTGGGGGATGAGACGAGCTGGTTTAGTACATTAGAACTGATGAAGTCAAGGAATCGCTGAGTGAGTGCATTAGTGCATGAATAGTTCATCCAGTCTATGGAGGGGTAGTTGAAGTCACCAAGGATCAGGGTGTTATGGGGGGTACATTGATGGAGTCATGTAGATCCAGATAAGAGGACTGGGTGTCCTGAGTCATGGAGGGGGATCTAAAGCTAGATATAACTTGGATGGGTATCTTCTCAACTGTCAGTTGCACCTGGAGTAGTTCCAGTGCATCATGCTCGCAGCCCAGTCTGGATGTGTGACTGTCCTTAATGAAGATAGAGACTCCACCACTCAGTCTTCCTAGCCACATTTTGGGGTCAGAATGTGTGGAATGAGGTATAGCCTGTTAAGGCAGGGGTGCTGTCCGCAGCCGTGAACCAGGTTTCCATGAACACACAAACATCGGTATCTTCCAGTGCAAGGAGAGCCTCCAGTGAGTACATTTTCAGGTTAAGGCTCCTAGTGCTTATCAGCATGACCTTCAATTAGTTTTTTTGACAGATCTTTTATGCTGGAAGATTTGTCTTTGGGACATTGCCTAAAAACGGCACAATGAGGGAAGCGAGAGCCTTGGGCAGGATTTGGAATCCCAGTGGTGACAGGTGAAGGCCATCTCTGGTAAAGCAACAAGCCCCGTCAGCCATGTCATCCCAGGCAGATAGATACTGGATCCCCTTGGAATGACACCAGAAACTAAGCCAATTGTTGAAGTCTATTTTTTGCTGGTATTGTGGTAACATTCTTTGTGAAGTTAGGATGCTGCTTAGGGCTAGGGTCATACCTGCCTGGGACACATACTGTGAGAGCTCAATCATGTCTTCCTTCATATACACATTCACAACAACAGAGTCATACTTGTATTTGTGGAGAGACTTAAGTGCATGCGTGATCTGGTGGATTCTGGCACCAGACAGACAACTGACTGTGACCTTCTTGTTGAGCCTGGTGAGGGGGACATCAGTGCGTCTCACAACTGAGTTGCCAATGACTATTATGCTTAGTTTATTGCTATGCCTTATGGACTGTGATGATTTATTGTTTTGCCTTATGGACTGTGCTTGTGAGACACTGGTGTGCTGTCTGCTATGGGTGACGTGTTTGGTGTTATGTGCGGAATGTTTGCGAGTGTGTTTTGGAGGTCTCTGCTGTTTATGCAAGTTTTTATTGAGGACCTCTGCAAAGGTGGGTGTGTGTTGTGCTTGGCTATGTGATGTGAGTGGTGTTGTGCTTGTGCAGGCAATCTCCTCTTTGTCAAAAGTACTAAATGTGGCGCGAGAGAGCAAGGATTCCAGGTTACTGATGTAGATGCATTTCTTGCAAGTTGTAGAATTGTGTGCTAGGAGAAGAGGGTCATCAGTAAACATGAGGCAGTTGCTACACTGTCTCAGTATACCCATGTAGACCAGACTGGCAGGAGAAACTGATGGGAATTGTCCAGACATAGCGTTCCAAATACTTGGGCAGACTTATGGAGAGAGATTTGATAAGAGTTTGTCCAAAAGAGTGTATACCACAAAAACCTTAAATGTAAAGTAACTGGCCTGAAGCACAAGTGCTAAAACCAAAACCAAGATTCTTAGAATAACAGATAAATTTAATCAGGCAACTAGCAAGCAGTAAAAAATACAGCAGAATAAAAGCACTTGAGCACTTAAGAGCACACAGCAAAAATAAGGTGATAAAGTAGGAAGAACACAATTACAGTAAAGGCAGCTGAATAAAGTGTAAATGTTTTATTTTTTATTTTTATGCATGCTACTGCACATATGCTAGCGGAATATGCACACTCCTGCTCACACTCTAGCAGAATATGCACACTCCTGCTCGCACTCTAGCAGAATATGCACACTCCTGCTCGCACTCTAGCAGAATATGCACACTCCTGCTCGCACTCTAGCAGAATATGCACACTCCTGCTCGCACTCTAGCAGAATATGCACACTCCTGCTCGCGGAATATGCACACTCCTGCTTGCACGCTAGTGGAATATGCACACTACTGCTCACACTCTAGCGGAATATGTAAACTACTGCTCACACACTAGCGGAATATGCCCACTACTGCTCATACACTAGCGGAATATGCACACTGTTGCTCAAACGCTAGCAGAAAATGCACTCTACTGATCAAACACTAGTGGAATATACATGATGGTGCTCATTCACTAGCGGAATATGCACATTACTGCTCATGCACTAGCAGAATATGCACATTACTGCTCATACACTAGTAGAATATGCACACTACTGCTCATACACTAGCGGAATATGCACACTACTGCTCATACGCTAGCAGAATATGCACACTACTGCTCATGCACTACTGGAATATGCATGATACTGCTTAGATGTTAGCAGAATATGCATGCTACTTCTCATACACTAGCGGAATATGCACACTGTTGCTCATATGCTAGTGGAATATGCACGTTAATGTTCATATGATAGCGGAATATGCACACTACTGCTCATATGTTAGTGGTATATGCACATTACTGTTCATACACTAGTGGAATATGCATACTACTGCTCATATACTAGCGGAATATGCACACTACTCATATGCTTGCAGAATACGCACACTACTGTTCATATGCTAGCAAAATATGCACAACACTGTTCATATGATACAGGAATATGCACGCTACTGCTCATATGCTAGCGGAATCTGCACACTACTACTCATATGGTTAAATTTATCTATAGTGCATACACACTATTAGGCAAAGGCACTCTGTAATCCACAATGCTGCCACACTTTCCCATGCTTTACTTATTTATTTTTTGAGTCACTGTTGCAATGAATCAGAACACTTCCCTTCTCCTGGGTGTGTGTATGGCACTGCTTACTCTAGCTGCACCTGAGCAACTAATCAAAACAAGGTCACGTTGGTTACAGTCAGACCTTTACTGCCATTTTCCACAGTAGGTTCATAGGTTGGTACTGGGCTATCAGCTCTAGGGCCTATACAAGCCTAGCCATAACAATTCCCTGGCTATTTCTTCCCACACCATTTACTTCCCTGGACTCCTGTCTAGCAGGGTGACTGACATGATCCTTGGGGTGAATTTCCTTTCTCCCATCCAATCATCAAGGTTCCTTTTGAAGATGGCCAAAGAGGTGCTCTGCTTGACATGTATGGGCAGTCTATTCCAGAGTCTGGGGAGTCTCTGGCTCAGGAACCTATCCCTCCAGCATGTTTTGTTTATTGTGATGACAAGGTTTAGATCCTTGGAGCATGTGGATCTCAGGGATTGGGATTTCTTTAAGTGTAGCATGTCCAAAAGCTCTGGGTTTGACATGGCCTTGTATGTTAAGCAGAGACTGCCTCTGAGCAGACGATATGCGACAGAGTATAGCTGGAGTTTTTTAAGGTGGTCAGCATAGGGCATCTGCTTTAGGCCTGTGATTCTATTAGTGGTGTATTTCTGCAGCCTTTCCAGTTGTTGCAGATGTCTTGAGAGGTACATACCAAATGGGGCATTGTATTCTATAATGGGTCTAATGAGGGATGAGTACAGTGGGACAATGACCTCCTTTTTTCTGGATGAAAAGCCCTTAGTGATGAGGTGTGCCACATAGAAGGATTTCCTGACTGTTGTGGCAATGTGGTTATTGAAGGTGAGACCACTGTTCAACTGTGTCCCTAAGTCTCTTATTACACTTTTGGTGTTTAGTGTACTGCCACCTCTATGTGGTAATTCACGGGTACATGTTTTTTCCCCAAAGGGGATAAATATACACTTCTTGGCATTGAGCTTGAGCCCGTGGCTCTGGCACCAATCATTTGTTTCTGTAAGGTCTTTTTGTAGAGTATCCACATCATTTGGGGATTCAATAATGGCTCCCAGTTTGTAGTCATCTGCAAACTTTGTTAGCCAGAGTCTCTTAGTGTTGGCCTTTACTTCAGAGAAGTAGATGCCAAACAAGATAGGTCCCAGGACTGAACCTCGAGGTACTCCACTTGTCACTTGTCTGGAGCTGGACATAACTTATGAAAAGCCATGCTAGAAATGGAAGGCCCGGTGTAATTCAGATATCCATATTATTGAGAGCTGGTATGTCCTTACATTCACTGCAGCAGTATTCCTTACAAATGGGATTTCCTGCTGTGAAGCCCACTTGTAAGGAATACTGCAGTGGTGAAGGCAAAGACTTCTACCGTTATGGTAAGATTTCACACAAGTGTACTTTGTACAGCATAAGGGACCAGAGATGCAGAAACAACTCAACTCTTCTACCTTAATGAATAAAATTGTACAATACTGTTGTTAAATAAAGCTATCTTACTTTGAATTCCAAACAGTCACAGGTTGAAAGATAGCACTTTTAGTGGATGTCTTACCTGCTTTTATTTTTCATTGCAAGTGTCTATACTGTGAACTTCTAGTGTTTGTCAATTCTTTTAACTTCTGTAGTTGGTCACATAAAAATGCAATTTCTGAAAGTATATTTATTAAGATTGTGTTCAAAATTTGATTATATATTAAAGGACAGGCAGAGAGAAGTCTTAGAACTAGCACTGTCAGGACCAGTGGTGGCTGGTGACTTCAAATTAAAGGGGGGCTGCAGGAGACAGCTGAATGGGTGGGGCCAATAGGAAGGGGTGTGGCCATCTACAAAGGGGTGGGGCTATGCTCAAAACCACAACAACTGAAACTTTAATTAAATACGCTGCCCTGGGTGCCAAACTGTCATTAAGAGAGTCCAATCAAGCCAAAATGAAGTGTAGAAGAAAAAAATATTTCAATGCATTGGCTATATGACAACTTACTTAATATCTAGATGGAAATGCAAAGGTTGTGAGGCACGAAAAAATAGATTACTTTTTAAATACACTACTGAAATGTCAGTCAAAATCAAGTATAAAAAAAAAAAGCACTCAACTCAAACCACTTTTCCTTGCACTGCAGTTCTAATTATAATTTATATTAAGCTTTATAAAACTACCAAGTAACATGCTGAAAGTAGCAATCTCTGTGATGCCTCCACTTGCAAAAATGTTTCTTGTCCGAAAAAGACCTGCTGCCTGACAACAACTATCTACTTGTTTCATGGGGAAGACATGATCAAAGTAAAATATGAACAGCAAACAAGAAACAAGCTCAAGATAAATTGTTTAAAGGATTACTGCACAAGTTAAGGACCACGCATGATAGATTGGCATTCTGTTTAGTTTACGGGTAAAGCCTGCAAAGATGACTTGAAGTCTCCAACAAATGTAATGAGCTTCTGAAAATACTGCAATCCTGTCCTTTATTACAAATACTGTCATATGCATTTCAATACCCAAGGCTTATACGTTATCTAGTTATGCAAATATTCTCTGCATGGCAACAACAAAAAGGCTTTCAATGTTGGTAATTCTTTAACAGTATGCTTATTCAAGCTTACCTGCATCTTACAATCTCCAACAAGCTTATCTGATGGTCATTAAAGCATTGCTACTTAAACACAGAGCAAAAGGGCACTGCGACAGCATGCATTTTCTCAATAAGAATCATAAATCAATAGCATGCAAATATGACAGAAAACCAGAACATTCTGCAAAATCAAGGACAGATGAAAAGCCATGGTCATACTTGTGGTCTACCTTGGATGGCGCAATACTCTGCACACTTACACTGCATAACTATTTCTTGCCTTGCTTTGACACATCCAGAGCCACTACAATGGGGGAGTGGGGTGCAACAAGTATGTCACAATTTGAAATGTCTCTGGCTGACAGTGATGGCTCTCAACCTCAGAGCAAGAAATCTGGACAAAGCCATACATAGAAGTAGGACACCGAACCAAAAATAAGAACAATTTTTAAATATTGCTCTTATAAAGATAATATAATAGTAGTAGGTTGTGCATTAGTATGAATTTTCTGAAGGGTATGAAATCTGAAACTCAAATGTTTGCAATTATTTTCAAACTTCAAACTTTAATGATTTGCCACTAATTTGCCAGAAAACCACAATATTATGAAAAACGGACCAAAAATGTGATGTAAAAATATAAAATTGCCACACAATACAGCTGGGAACCTGTCAAAGAAGGGACACACTTTTAATATTAGTACTGTTACCTTGAGCAGCTGACAAAATAAAAGCATCTACATGCATTTCTGAAATAAAAGTAATATATAACTCTGATCATTACAATTATTTATTAATTGTAAACTCCCCATGTTTTCTTCCAAATTTGCCATTTTGCGGAGGGATTATTAGGGGGAGAGCAACATTTTGAGCCAAAACTGGGGACAGTGGAGAGGTTTGGATAGTCCTAATTCTATAAAGTGATTTATCTGCACGTACCTCTCAACCTCTTAATGCAGGAAATCTGGACAAGGCCAAATATATCGGGGGAACATACAAACAGTACTAAAAATTGCTCTTGTATAAACTTAAAACAGTTGACAAAATAACAGGTCTTGCTTTAGCATGCATTTTTCTGAAGGTTATGACATCTGAAACTCAATGTCTGTCATTATTTAGTGACTTCATTCCTAAATGATTTGCCAGAAAACCACAAATTTTATGAGGAACAAATTAAAAATAGGAAGCAAAAATCTATTCATTCTGCAAACATCTGGACAGTTGAGAGGTATAGTTCAGCTGAGGCAATCTTGGAGTTCACTGCCCTTCCCCCCTCACAAAATCATGGTCGAGTGGAGCCTCCACCCCTGCAGCCATTCCAATGTCCAATTCCTTGGTTATTTCACCCCATTTACAATAAACACTGTAATGTGCATACTGCTTTACTTCTGCGATGATTTGGATTTCATTTGAAAGTTTTATTTTGCATTTTACAGCACAAACACTAATATATATCTGCTAAATAAAGCAATGCAGTCTCACAATGAAAATAGACTTAGCATTAAAATTTCCCTGCCCTTGAAACTCACATTCACTGAAACCTACATTCAAAGAAAATGCATTTTGCCAGTGGCAGATAAAGATCAACTTTGGGCTGTTTTCAAATCATAGGCCCCTTGAACACGAAACATGCACGTGCTCTTTGATGCACCTTCCTGATTGTATTAAAATTATATTCCTTATACAATACAGTACAGTTGTTAGAGGGCATTTTAAATGTATTGTTTTGAACATTTTTCCAGTAAACAATGAAACAAAATACATGCACCAATAATGACAAAACTGCTCAATTCAGAAAATTTCCATCATAAAAGTCTACTCAGACTTCTACAGTCATCTAAATAATTCCACATTAAAGAAATATGTAACTAATGAACAGGTTGCTGATAATAATATCGCAATAGGGAATGGATGGCAAACTGCTAACAGGTTCATAGTTACTAGGCATCTTCGGCAAAAAGGACTGCAGCATCCACCCCCTTTACAACACAGTACTGTATCAGCAATACATCAACCTATTGTGGGAGTAGAACCCACAGCCTTCTGCATCAAAAGCAAGTACAATACCTTTTGTGCTATTAACAATGCAAGCCGACTCAGCATAAACAGCACTAAACTTTTGTTCCCCTACAGCTCTCAGCTCCTTGTAAAATCTACTCGACACTCAGCTGTATCTCTGAACTTTGCAGCACAAGAAATCTGGAAAAATCCAAAATGTATTTGGGGGGGGGGGGACAAAAGCCCAAAAACCCAGGACACATTTTAAACATTGCTTGTATAATGTTGGAAAGTTGCTAGAATAAAATGCTGTGTTAACCACCATACATTTCACTGCCACGTCTTAAACCCAGGACCCTGTGCAAAACAGTCAGAGCAACATACCACTATGCCAAATCAGCTGTTCTGTGAAAGAGAGGAAGACTGAAACTTAAATGGATACCATTTAGTGAATTCAGTTCTCACTATAGCTGTCAACCTCTTAGCACAAAACACCACAATAAAGCCAAAAATTGGGGGATACAGCCCCCAAAAATATTCAGCAAATTCAGTTTTCACCATAGCTCTCAACCTTAGCACAAAAAACCTGGACGAATCAAACCAGAGAACTTGTAGCTGTCAAGCAACAATGCTACCAGTGCACTACTGACTATGCAAGGAAAAACAAACATACAGAAAACACAGATTTTATGAGGAACAGAACAAATATGAGGCAAAACTCTGCAAATTTTTTACAAATGGTGGTGGGTAGGGAATTCAGGCCCTTGCCAACTGCATCTAAGGTACAGGGTTCAAGCCTGAGGTATTCTCTACCCATCACCATGTGTTCTCTCTAGCCACCAGTATATAGCAACTGGAGCATTTTATACACACACATACTATAAGTAAGGTGATTCTGTGTATCCTTGTTATGGGGATTTTAAAAGTTCCCACATCTTTTATTATATTTAATCTTCTTAGTGCCAGTGAGCAGTTTGAATATTTTCACGTAATAATTTGGGTATGCTCTGTATCACTTTTATTTTTTCACATATTGCCTAACTATATACAGGGAAACTTCTCTGGGACTTAAATTTCTTAATTGAATGCATGAGAATATTTTGTCGACAGATGCTTAAAGTCGTTCTTTTAACTTCTATAGTTTTGACTACTCATTGTGACCTTTTTTTTTCATTTTTCTGCTGTAAAACAGCATTTAGCTCTCCAGTAGCTGAGAGATAAGAAATGCATCCGTCAGACACATTGTTAATAAACACCTCAACCAACTAACCCTCAACAGTGGGTGGCCATGTGAGAAAAACAAATAGAAATACAAATGGGGTGCAAATGGTATTACTGCAAGGCTATAGTTAGACCACCAACTACCTTTTATTTTCAAAATAGACTGGACTGGTAAATTTGGTAACCACTACAGGGTGCCATGCACGTACGTGTGTGTGTGTGTGTGTGTGTGTGTGTGTGTGTGTGTGTGTGGTGGGGATGTTCGAATACAAAGCCATCACAAATACCCTTTTTCAAAATTGGGGAAGAAAAATTCCAAAGTACCTTTTAGAAGAATATACACAAATTAAAATTTACCAGATGATGAATACAATATAATTTGTTACACGACAGCTTACAATATGAAGAAATACAGTATCAATGGCTACGGCTATATTTATAATAATTTGGACTTTTAATATCAAGCTTATGACTAAGCATAAAGTAGAGATGGCAGAACACCACATACACTAAGAGATATAAACAGGATTTAACAAAAAACATTGTTTAAATGCATTCTGGACTAATCACATTTCTGTATCAATGGCCTTTCACTTCTCAAATAATTTTCTGACAATTATTCTGAGTGAATATTCTCTGTTTGGTGTTATCCTTGGTACGGCATTAAAGAGCAATGACTTGGGATGTTCTATAAATTTACAGCTGTTTTTGCCTGTATTCTAGATTAACCGGGTTATTATGCCGATTTTATGTCTGACCTAAAGAGCATTCCAACAATTAAATTAAAATTAATATTCTACCACCAAAAAAATAAATAATCCTATTATAGATGGGAAAAATAGAGCAATTAAAAACACATTGAGCACTTTTGCACAGGAAACCTGATATGACAACTGTTCATAAGTTCTTGGGGAAAAGATAATTTAAATCAGAGGAACCCATAAGTCTGAAGTTTATCAGATGTGCCATCTAAATATACTACTAAAGATAAAACTGCCTCCCTACAGGATGCTCTCTGATGTAGACATTAGTTCGGAGAATGCATGGAGACTCACCTGCCATTTTTGGTAACGATCATCTCATTAGTGAGCTCGTTGAACTTCTGCCATAGCTCTGGCTCTTCTAGAGTCACCTTGAGCTCGCACTCTGTGGGGTCACCGTTCTCACTACCAGCCTGTAACTCGTTCTCCATGGCACTGAGCAGATGTTCCAAGTGGTACTGGGGGCCTTTCCCTGCTGCTGTCACCCCAAGAGCCAGAGCTGCTGCCTCCCTAGGTTCACTGCATGACATTTTTCAGTCACCACAAGCCCAAAACCACAAACACAACAGCTATATATCACCCACAAAAGAAAGCAGAGGGTGACTTATATCTGGTTATTTGTACTTCTAGTTTTTGTGTCTGTAGCAACCCCACGTATTAAGCAGTACCCAAATACGTCTCCTGCGGGATTTCCTTATTTACATCAGTATATCCCCAAGTTCCATACTGGCCAAATGGTAAGGCCAGTCTACGTTTGAGCTGCTTGCATACTCCAAGGCTGCAACTGCAAATATCAGCCTAGTTTGATAATGTTTGGCCTATAAATATCCCCCCTACAGACTGGAGATGTAACTTGGTAGAGGTGGGGGGTGGTCATTACAGGCTGCTGCACTTTCTTTGAAGTGATTTCTCCTGCCCCTCAGTCAATGGATGCTGGCGGCCACATCAGAACCAGACACAGTTGCTGAGCTGCTATAGCGTAATGGCTGTTCATAGGTTCATAGGTTGTGCTCCTGTTGTCATGAAACCTGTATCAAAGAGCCGCCCTGTCGCTGAGAAAATAGCTCGAAAGGGGGTAGGGGCCTGGCCTCAACAGGTCTGCTGTCATCAGCATTTCTGTGAAAAGGTGGTTACCCAGTCCTGCAGACAGAGATGTACATTTCCAGTGTGTTAATACCATTGATAATACAAAATGATTGCTGAAGTCCGAGACAACTAACACACACACACACACACACACACACACACACACACACACACACACACACACACACACACACACACTAAACGGAGCTCACCTGCTGTAGAATGTCCAATGGAGCAGTAAAATCCAAGTCACCCATGACACACACACTAAACGGAGCTCACAGTCCAACGGAGCACTAAAATCCAAGTGACCCGTGCAGTGAAATCCAGCCCTGTGATGGCTCAAAACTCACCTCACCTCTCTCCTGACTGGTCCTGCCTGCAGATGAAGCAGTCCGGATCTCCTCTGTTTTGTGCGGTCATCACCGCAGAGACTCCTGGGCATCTGCAGGGTAGAGATGCCCTCCCCTCTATCCGGACTGCTGACAAAGGCAGTCTGGAGTTCTGTCTGAGTTCCCAGTGCATGCGTGCATGCTTGGAGTTCCGGGACTAGCGATTTAAAATTTTTTTTCTGTTTTCTTTTTGTTTTCTAGGTGGGGGGGCTGCAGTCCTATAGCACGAGCCGCCCCTGGTCAGGACAGATAATGAGATGAAAGATCAAATGGTCATAAATCATACAGTCTTTATACAAGGTAGAAAATTACATACTGAAGTGATACCAGGGTGGTACTTCTACCTTGAATTACTGTTAAGTCTCCCTCAAAATTCAACACAGACTTTACCAGCAGTGAGTTTTATTTTTACTTCATTTTATTTGTTGACCAGGGATGATCACTGATCCTTTGGGACCCATTTTCAGACTCAGCCCAGATTTACAAAGAAACAAGAAGACAGTACTTTCTGGAAATCAACAGTAGGAAAAACGTACAGTTGTGTACACTTACCATAAATGTAGATGTTAGAGTGTATTCACTGTTGCAGCCATTTCATTGGTGTTATCTGCCTGCTGGTAACCCTCAGCCGGCCTGAATATCAAAGTTTTGGATTCCTGCGTCGGATGCTGTCTCTTCTTCCATGACGTCAGGGGTATAAAACATGCAGCCAACGCCATTACATCAGTTTTCCTTGCCCCTAATGTCAGGTGCCCCAATAATGGAAAGCAATTATATGTTAGGTTACACCTCCAACAAAAAGCAAAAACACGAGAAAGCAGAAATGCACTAAACAAGAAGAAAAGTACAGCCAAGAGAAGTCAGGGGGCTGGAGGGAGGGTAACCAGGACTGCAACAGTGAATACACTCTAAATCTACATTTATGGTAAGTGTACACAAGTGTACTATGTTCTTCATGTTTCACTGTTGCAGTCATTACATTTGGGTTGATTCCCAAAGCTAAGGAAGGCAGGAGGAAGTTAGAGAGCATTAGGACCATCTATTAAGCCCTGCTAAACTGCAGTGGCAAAACCAGCTCTGGATTTAGAAAAAACAGGCATGTGATAATGCTTGGTGAAGGTATGTACAGAGATCCAGGTAGCAGCTTCTAGGATGTCCCTGGTAGGGACACCTCTGAGAAAGGCTGTAGAGGTAGATGCAGCCCTGGTGGAATGCGATCTTATCCCCTGTGGGGTAGGTTTTCCATGGTGCTTATAGCAGAAATGAAATACAAGGGGCTATCCACTTAGAAATGGTTTGTTTTGAAAAGGCCTTCCCCTCAGCCCCTGCAGCAAAGCCAACTAGCAGCTGTTCAGATTTTCTGAGAGGCTTAGTCCTGTCTAAATAAAATCTAAGTTGCCTGTGCACATCCAAAAAGTGCAGTATTAGTTCTCCTTTGTTTTGTGGATTTGGGGAAAAAAGTAGGCAAATGAATGGACTGATTAAGGGCCACACTAGACACCACCTTAGGCATAAAGGAAGGATTGGTCTTGAGGGACACCGTGTCTGCATGGAAGATGATGAATGGCTCCACTGCCACGAGGGCCTGTAATTCAGACACTCTTCTTGCTGAAGTGATGGCTAGGAGGAATGCTGTCTTCCAGGAAAGGAATTTCAACTCTGCAGTTACAGCTGGCTCAAAAGGAGGTAGAGTGAGCTTTCCAATACAAAGTTAAGGTCCCAGGCTGGAGTATGGGCTTTTCCTGGGTGGTCCTAAATTTTGGCCCCTCTGAGGAATTGCTTTAGCAGGGGTTGAGAGAAGAGGGATGGTTCAGTATTATAATGAGCTGAAATAGTGGAGGCATGAATTTTAACTGACAAGAAGGAAAGGCCCTTGTGGAGCATCTCTGTTAAGTACTGAAGGATATGCGGTAAGCTGGGCACCGTTGTGCCCATCCAGAGTCTGGCCCCAGGAACAGTATCTTTTCCACTTTTCAGCATAGGATTTTCTAGTACTAGGCCTCCTTGCCTCCAGAATGACATCTAGCACCTGCTTACTCAGAGATGTTATTGGAGAGCTCAAGGAATTAGCCAGGCTGCAAGGTTCAGGGTTTGAAGTTGAGGGTGCAGAATCTGGCCCTCCTGCTGGGACAGCAGGGAAGGTGTCTGAGGCAGGTGCCATGATTCCAGCAGTGACATACTGCGCAATAGGGGGTACCAGTATTGGCGTGGCCAGTCTGCTGCAATCAGTATTGTCCTTGGTTTGTCCTGTTTGATCTTTAGCAGAACTTTCGAGACGAGAGGCAGAGGAGGAAAGGCATAAACCGAGAGGCTTTCCCAGGTGAAGGACAGAGCATCCACTTTCCAAGCTTGACTGTGGGAAGCCCTTGTGCAGAATTTGCCAAATAGGTAGTTCTGAGGGGAGGCAAACAGGTCTATCTATGGATTCCCCCATTTGTTTCTCAAAAGCTTGAATATCTTTGGTTCCAGTTTCCACTCGTGTGGGTCCATGAGATTTCTGCTTAGGTTGTCTGCAAGTGTGTTTAGCTTGCCTGGCTGGAATTGAGCTTGTAGGTGCACTTGGTACCTCAAGGCTGTGTTCCACAGAGCCATGGCTAGTCTGCAGACAGGGTATGAGTGGGTTCCCCCCTGCTTGTTTATGTACCACATAACAGTGGTGTTGTCTGTTTTTACCAATAACTGCCCTGGAAGAATGTGGTCCTTGAAGGCTGTCAGGGAATTCTGTACAGCTAACATTTCTTTTTGATTGATATGCAGGTGCATCTGACTCTGGTTCCATTTGCCCTGAATGCACTGCTCTGCCAAGTGAGCCCGCCATGCATAGTCTGATGCGTCTGCTGCTAGGGTTTGGACAGCAGGGGGTAGAGTGAATGGGAGCCCCTTGTTGTGATAGCAGGCCTCTGCCCACCAAAGGAACTCTGTCTTTATGCAAGGAATGATAGGAATCATTGATTCCAGGTCCTGAGAATTTTGACACCATAGGCTTTTTAGATACCATTGTAGTTTCCTCATATGCAGTCTTGCATATGGAATTAGTAGAATGCAAGAGGCCATGAACCCCAGGGCTTGCAGGATTTTCCTTGCAGATAACTGGGTCTTTGTGGCCAGTAGTTTGAAGTAGGCTGTAAAATAAACTTGTTTCTCTGGCGTGAGGTAAGCCATCTGGGAAGTTGTGTTCAAGCTTGCTCCCAAGAATACAGTTTGTTGGCAAGGTACTAGATGAGATTTCTTTTCGTTTATGGTGTACCCCAGTGAGGTTAGAAGTTTCTTTACAAATGCCAGATGTTTTAGTAGCATGTCCTGGTTTTCTGCCTGAATTAGACAATCGTCCAGGTATGGGTACATCTGAATATTTCTTTGCCTGCAAAATGCAATGACTGGAGCTAGACACTTTTTGAATACCCTGGGCGCAGTAGATAAGCCAAAGGGAACTGCAGAGAACTGATAGTGCATGGACCCTGCCAGGCATCTTTGCCTAGCATAGGCAGCAGGTGGTGAAGTGTTAGCATTTTGAATTTTGGGATTACCAAAAAGATGGTTAGAATAGAGAGGTCTAAGATAGGACGCCAGGAGCGGTCTTTTCTGGGTACCAGAAAAAGTCTTGGGTAAAACCCTTGTCCTCTTTCTTCTGCTGGGACAGGTTGAATAGCCCTGATACTTAGAAGAGAGAGAACCTGCCGTTGAGCCTCTGCCCACTGATTTGGGGGTAGGTCTGGACAACCGTTTGGGGTTGGTAAGCAGTGGAAGTGGCATCTGTATCCTTGGAAAACTATATTTAAATCCCATTTGTCCTGGGTAATGAGTTCCCAGTTTTTTGCATGCAGGGCGATCTTTCCCCCTAAGGGACCAGGCAGTTGAGTAGGGCTTGGAAGGTTTAAGGTCAAGTCATTGTGACATTTTTCCATGGGGGGTTTCTTACTACTTCCAGCTTTGGAAGTGGGAGCCCCCCACTGCTTAGGCCTGGGAGCACCTTGTGACTGCAGCCTAGGTGGTCTGCTGTTCCTGGGTTTGGACTGAAGGCCTGGAAGAGGCAGGAAAGGAACAATTCTTAGAAGGCCAATGCCTGCTAAATCTGGGAGGCTGTACTTGCAGGAAATCTTTAACAGTTTGCATAGAGTTAGCTTTTTCCTCCATCTTTTTTAAGGACGTCTTCTACTTTGTTGCCAAACAGGCAATCTTGGTTTAAGGTCCAGTAATTTAGCTTTAACATGATCTGGCAAATGTTGCTCCTTAAGCCAAGCATGCCTTCTAAGTACAGACCCAGTGACAGCAGCTCTGCAAGATGCTTCTAAAGAGTCAAAACCACATTGCAAATATGTTTACCAACTTGTTCAGCAGAATGCATTAAATCCTGTAATTCTTTACTTTCAGCACAGTCAGAAATCAACATAATTTTCTGTTTAAGTAGTCCCATAAGATGCTGCTGATACTTTAACATATGAAACTGGCAGTTTAAGGCCCTAATGGCCAAAGTAGCAGAAGTGTATACCTTCTTACCCCATCTGTCCAAGGCCCTGGAATATCTAACAGAGGAGGTAGGGTTTTTGGCAGTAGTAGCCTTAATGCTTTTAGGTCCTTGAGAAATGGTCTCTGGGTCCGCAGTAGGATTCTTGAACAGGAACTTGTGAGAATCGGGTACTCTGTAATACCGGTCAGGCTTCCTGGGAGATGGAGGTAAAGTATCTGGGGCCACGCTAGATTTCAAGAAGGCATCATCTACAATGTCCAGGACAGGGAGGATAGCTAAAGGCCTGTGTTGAGGGAGGAGCAAGAATTCCCTAAGCCTCTTTTTGGAGTCAGAGTAATCCTGGCTTTCCCAATGGAAATGCTCCCTAAGAGTGTGCAAGGTTTCACCAAAAGAAAAATCTTCTGGAGGAGAAGCAGGAGGAATGGAATCCTCTGCATCAGAATCCTCATAGGTAGATAAGGGCAAACCCTGGTAATCAGAAGAAACAGAAATTTCAGAATCCTGATCAGAAGAATCAGAAGGAAAATCAGTTCTAGGTCTCTTAGAGGGTGAAGGCTGGCTTCCCCTAATTAAAGTAATAAGGTCTTCAGCCATTTTCATCATTTGTTTTTTAAGCATATGGGCCTGACCATGCGGTTTGGATGTCTGTTTTCTAGGCGTGGGTCGCGTTTTAGGCCTTGAAAAAGAAGATAACATTGGTTTGAAATGCAAGTCAGTAGGCCTGAATACACTCTCAGAAGCTGGTGCCTGAACAGCGGCTCTGGACCCATCAAACGTAGAGACATCCACAGGTTCCATAGTCAAAGCATCTCGCGGCACACCGGACACCAAATGGGTCTCAGTAGAGGCCTGCAAATCTGAAGTAGCGGGTATCAGGCACTGCGAAAGTGCCTCACTGAGTACCGGTGGACTGGTGACTAGCTTAACGGAAGCATCCTCGGCAGCTATGGACCTATGCAGTCTGTCTCTGTCTTTATCTTTATGTTTTTTTCAGAATCTTGGCAGTCGGATGGCTTACCAAAGCCATTTATGGATAGTTAAACTGAGTACCAAAATAATTTTCTGCAAAAAGAAACAGACGATGAATAGTCCGGGGGTTGAAAAAGGCACAAAACCGACAGTGAGGGACGTCATGGTCTGGGCCTAAGCAAGGAATGCAGTACGAATGAAAATCTTTGAGGTATTTGCTTTCCACAGGTTATACAATTGTTAACTTTTACAGACATCGGTTAAGAGCAAGAAAAAGGATCCCCAACGGGGTACTCAGCTTTTTTGAAGACTTCGGTTCTGAAACTCGAAAACTTTTAGTTATGTACTTACCATAACTTTAGATGTTTGGGATCCATCTCGCCTACATTCTGAACTGATGGGTTCGGAGCCGATCCTCGGCTCCGCTATACTATAGAGCAAAGTCTCTAATTGGCTGAGCTATTCTATATCCCAGGATGCACCACCACTACTTCCCCAAATCTTGTTTGTCCGCACACATGTACACAGTCATAGACAGTTGAAATAACATTGCCAGGTGTTTCAAGATGAAACGGCTAAACTGAACCGTCCGGTCTCTTCTGATCTCCAAGGCAGGGGGAAGGAGGGTGGGTATTAGGAATGTAGGCGAGATGGATCCCAAACATCTAAAGTTATGGTAAGTACATAACTAAAAGATGTTATGCGATCCTATCTCGCCTACATTCTGAACTGATGGGACAGCGTCCCTAGCACCTGATTCCTGGGTGGCTCACTGGAAAACACTCCTGAGAACTGTGGAACCGAAGGAAGCTTGCCCCCGAGATGCCACATCCAATTTGTAATGAGAAATGAAGGTGTGAGGAGAAGACCAGGTAGCCACAGCACAAATGTCACTAATGGCAAGCTTGGAATGAAAGGCTGTCGAAGTAGCCATAGCCCTTGTAGAATGAGCTTTCACAGTGGTTGTAAGCTCTCTATTAGAAAGAAGGTAAGTATGACTGATACAGTCTCTGATCCACTTGGCAATGGTGACCTTCGTGACGGCTTTGTCCAATTTATTGTCCAAAAAGGACACAAACAACTGATCTGTTTTCCGAGTTTGGTGCGTCCTAAGTAGAAACGCAACTGCCTGTGAACATCCAATGAATGGAAGATGTATTCCGCTCTGTCTGAGTAGTTTGGGAAGAAAACTGGGAGTTCCAATGACTGCTGAAGACAAAAACTAGAACAAACTTTGGGAACAAAGGATGGATTAGGCCTGAGGGATACTCTATCCTTGTGAAAAACCAGGTACGGTGGTTTAACACATAGGGCTTGAAGTTCCGAAACCCTTCTGGCTGATGTAATTGCCACCAAAAAAGCAGTCTTCCAAGAAAGAAATTTCAAGTCACAAGTTGCTGCCGGTTCGAAGGGGGAAGAGGTCAAAGCACCTAATACAAAATTAAGATCCCACGGTGGAGCGGAATGAGAAATCGGAGGTCGTAGCAGCCCAGCACCTTTCATGAAGGCTTTACACAACTTATTGCTCATCAAAGGTGGGTCTATACTTTCATGAAAATTAGAAATAGCTGCCAATTGAACCTTGATGGTAGAGACCGAAGAACCTTGATTGAATAAAGAAGCTAAAAATTTCAAAACTTCTGACACCGGGGCAGAAATGGGATCTAATCCCCCGGAGTTGGGCCCAAATGGCGAATCTCTTCCATTTGCTGTTATACATTTTTTTAGTCGAATTCTTGTGGGCCGAGGACAAAATATGTATGACTTCCGAATCCGAAACCTGGTTCCTGACTAAGGTCGGAAGTGGAGGAGCCAAGCTGTTAACCTCAAAGAGTGAAGGGAGTGATGAAGCTGTCCCGACTGGTGGATCAAGAGGTCTGGAACCTGGTCCAGGAACCATGGACCGTCCAGTGTGTATTTCCGAAGAAAGGGCAGCCAGACTTGACGAGGCCAGTATAGGGCAACTAAAATCATCTTGCACTGCAAGTGAATCGCCTTTTGGATCACCCTGGGAAGAAGGGGAACCGGTGGAAAGGCGTACAGTAGGCCGGTGGGCCAAGCTTGGACTAGGGCGTCCTTGGGAAAACCCCCCGGAACTGGGGTGAGAGAGAAGAACTGTAGACGTTTCGTGTTGAGAGGAGTTGCAAAGAGGTCGCAACAAGGAGTTCCCCATCTTCTGAAGATCTGAGTTGCCACTCTGTCGTTCAGAGACCACTCGTGAGGGGAGAGAATAGTCCTGCTCAGTCTGTCGGCTATCACATTGGATCTCCCCGGAATGTGTGTTGCTACCAAGAAACGGTTGGTTGCAATCGCCCAATCCCATACTTTCATGGCCTCTCAGCAAAGGGGGTAGGACCTGGTCCCTCCCTGCTTGTTCAGGTACCAGACTACTGACATGTTGTCGGACTGAACGGCAATCATGCCCTGGGGGAGGTAACTGTGTAGATCTTGTAGCGATAGAAGCACCGCTCTCATTTCCAGTATGTTGATGTGGAGGGAACTCTCTTCGGGGTGCCACTTGCCTTGGACTGACCTGCCCAGGTAATGTCCCTCCCACCCCGTCTGGGAGGCGTCCATAGTCAAAGTGGCCGCTGGAGGTGGAGGAACAAAGGGTCACCCCTGATTCAGGTTGGAGGAAAGAAGCCACCAACGGAGGTCCTGTTTGCACGTCTCCGTGATCATAATGGGGTGACAGAGGGAGATCCTGATACGACCACTGGACTGACAGGAGCCACTGGAGAATCCTCATATGCAATCTTGCTAAGGGAACTAGAAGAACGGTAGCCGACATGGAACCCAACAGTTGTAAAACCATTCTGGCTGGGGCTCGGCGTTTGAGGAGCAATGCTCGGACTTGAGATTATAAGATTTCTATCCTCTCTGTAGGAAGATAGACCCGTATTTGCTTTGAGTCTATCTCTACTCCGATAAATCGTATGCGCTGAGATGGCAGCAACACAGACTTTTCCCAATTGAAGGTGATTCCTAGGGAGTTGCCTAGAGATATAGTGGCTGCTAGGTTCTGTAAGAGTAGACGCCTGGAAGTGGCAGTTAGGAGCCAGTCGTCTAGGTATGGAAACACCTGGAATCCTAGACTTCTCAGGTGAGCAGTCACCACCGCCAAACATTTGGTGAACACCCTGGGGGCTGTGGTGAGACCAAAGGGCAGTGCGCGGAACTGGAAATGACTGTCTCCCAGGCTGAAGCGCAAGTGTCTCCTGGACGCCTGATCTATCAGGATATGATAATAGGCATCCTTGAGATCTATGGAGCACATCCAAACACCTTTCTCCAGCAGCAGGAGAATGGATTGTAAGGTGACCATCCGGAACTTGGACTTCTTGACAGAACGGTTGAGTTTGCTGAGATCCAAGATGGGCCTCATGTTCCCAGTCTTTTTTGGCACCAAAAAGAATCTTGAGTAAGTCCCTAATCCGGTCTGGTCTTCGGGGACCGGTTGGATGACTCCTTTTTGAAGCAGCTTTGAAATTTCGATGGCTGCGAAATCCCATTGACTGGGTGGTGGGTCCGGGATTTTCCGGGATGGTGGGGGGGGGCTGAGAAAAGGGGATGCTGTAACCTCCGGCAATGATTCGGAGCACCCATCGGTCCTGAGTGATATTCTCCCAGGCCTTTAGGTGCCTCGAAAAACAACCCCCGACTGGCTCCGGAGCGGCACAGTCGGGCAATCCTTCAGGGATGCTGGAAGGCTGAGGAACCACGAAAGGACTCGCGGTCTCCAGTGTTGCGGGGGCCTCTGCCGCCTCTGGGACGGCGTCTTCCTGAAAAATTTCCCCCTCCTCTGCCTCTAGAAGGGGGATCATCCTGCTGTGAGGGGTAAGTCTTCTGAGATTTGCCGAACCACATTTCCCCCCTCTTCTAGCCTTGAGATAAGGCCAGAAGGGAGTGGAAAACCGTGCCCCTACGGCAGTCAAAGTCTTACCCTCTTATTCACAGCGGGTCAAGGTGTCCTTTACCTTGGGTCCAAACAAGGAGGACCCATCAAAGGGAGCGTCGGCAAAGGAAGACTTGAAGGCCTCCGCAAAATGACACAGGCGGAGCCAGGCTTGTCTCCGTAGAGCAACACCTGTACCCGCCGCTCTACTCGCCCCTTCGGCCGCATATGAAATGAGCCTCATGGACGAGTTCGATATTGATGATAGAGTAGCCAACTGAGAGCTAACCATCTGGGCCAACTGCTCAGGTAGGTTACCAGAGAGGGTACCTGAAAGTTCCTTGACCAGATCCCTCTGAAGTCTGGTGAAGTGTGTAAGGTAATTCAGAGACCTTAAGGTAAAGGCTGCTGAAGTAAGGGTGCACTTCCCGTACCGATCCATACTCCTGGACTCTTTATTAGGAGGATGGATGGACGTCGAAGCCTCTGCCACATCTTGCTGGGTAGCAGATGCCACCACCAGGGCATCTACGGCCACACATTTAGATAAGAATTCCTTTGCAGGGGGGGCTGACAGAAATTTATTCGGGCGAGCTGGCACCAGTTCCACAGAATCTGGGTGCTCCCACGCCCTTCGAGAGATCAAATCCAGGAGCTCATCGAAGGGCGGAGACACCCAGCAGGAGGAAGGCTGAGCCCCAAAGGCCTTGAGGAATACTGACTCCTCAGTGGAAGGGGGTTTGGACTGCCAGTCGCCTCGTTGCTTGAGGATTTCTAAGATGTCTACAAAGGAGACATCATCCGAGGACGACTTGGGGGACCCCTCCGCATCATCGAGGTCGGTGTCCGAGGTGAGAGACTCATCAGGCGAGTCGACGTGCTTCCTCTTACACTGTCTCTTCCTGGGAGGTTCCTCCGAAGAAGCCTCGGAAGGACCCCCAGAAGGGAGGAATCCCCAATGGGGGTGACCTCAGGCCCCAGGGCTCCGCTGTCTTGAGACAGGGGGACAACAAAGGAACAAGTCTCCGTGCCAAGGGAAGGTGCCGGAGAGATGGTGGAGGTAGCCAAGGAAGATTTGGCCAAAGCAGTCCTCATGGCCCTGAAGGCCGGACCCCCCCCCGAGTCCTGGGAAGGTCCGACCGCCGAGGCCACAACAGTAGACGGCACTCCCACAGCCGACGCACCGAGAGGGAGGCTCGGAACCGAAAGCATCTGACCCGAAGCATCACCCCCGGGGCCGACCGAGGAGGTCCGTGTACCGAACTCCGATCCAAAGGTCGGGGTTGGAGTAAGGGTCGGAGCCGACCCGAGAACCTCCACTGGCTCCACCAGTACAGACTCCAACGGTGCTGAGGCTGTTGGAGGAGGAACCAATACAATAGGGTGGACAATCGGCTCCGGAGCCGACTGGGCTGGAGCCGAGACTAACTTTTGGAAAACTGGAGACTGGAACAGCCTTTGAAGCACCCTGTCTATATCCGAATCGGACATCTTCGAAGACCAAGAAGAGACCGATCGGGCCAGAGTTGACTTCTCCGCCGGTTCCGAAAGACTAGGGGACCGGCTCCGAATAGTCTCAAGCAATATCGGCACCGAGGGAGATTCCACCAGCGCAGTAATTTCCCTCGGAGCCGACGGGGACTTCGGCGCCGAGGTAGAAGAGTCTGAGCGAGCAACCTTTCTCGGCTCCGAAACCAATGGAACGGAAGAAGGTGACTCGCCTCTCGATGCTCGAGTGCTCGGCTCCGAAGACAGAGGAGTCGAGGCTGGAGTCATCGAGGCAGACCGTTCTGACCTCGGCTCCGAAGTCCGTGGAGCCGACGGAGAAGCCTGCCTTGATTTCTTAGCTGTCGGCTCCGACGGACTGGTCAGAGCCGAAGACTTCTTCTTCCTAGAAGGAGAGGGGGAAGAAGATAAAGCCTCCTCAAAAGAAGGGGTGATGAGCCCCTTCAATATCAATTTGTTTTTCCTCTCTTGGAGGACACGAGAAGAAAAGGCGTGACATACACTACACGACTCTTGAAGGTGTTTAGGACCTAGGCAATAAACACATAGAGAATGGTCACCCGTGATTGACATCTTGTACCCACACTTGGTACATTTTTTAAAACCCGAAGGCCTATGCTCCTTCGACATCTCTACAAAGAAACACACTACCAAAACAGACTAGAACAAAACTACCACAGAGATACCAATCCCTCTAATTTAAACAGGATAGGCCACAGGCAAAAACTATAACACAGCTCTGGCAGAGCGCGAGGGCAAGGCCCCTCTAACTAAAACGGGACCTTGTCGTTGGAGAAAAAATATATTTACTACACAAAAATATTAAGGATATGACACATTATGAAGTAGAGCGCGAGGAGAACCCTACTAATAAAGCGGGAACCTAGCGCTAACAAAATTCACACACAAACTTTCACAAAAACCACTTATAAACGACAAGTAGCTGTTAAAACAGCTTTTGGTTGAAAAATTAGAAAATTTCTGACAGAAAATTTGTCAGTAAAAGGTACTTAGCCCAGCCAAGTCGAGACCACGTCTATTGCTATCAAGCGGCAAACGAGATCTGGGGAAGTAGTGGTGGTGCATCCTGGGATATAGAATAGCTCAGCCAATTAGAGACTTCGCTCTATAGTATAGCGTGCCGAGTCGGAGCCGAGGATCGGCTCCGAACCCATCAGTTCAGAATGTAGGCGAGATAGGATCACATAACATCAAAAATTTCAGGAGTCGGCCGACCAGCACTTGCGAACTGCTTCTGCTTCGGGCACCGCGCGGCAAGAAAGACTGATGTAATGGCGTCGGCTGCATGTTTTATACCCCTGATGACCTGACGTCATGGAAGAAGAGACAGCATCCGATGCAGGAATCCAAGACTTTGATATTCAGTCCGGCTGAGGGCTACCTGCAGGCAGATAACCCAAATGTAATGACTGCAACAGTGAAACTCGAAGAACATTAAAGACATGCTGTTTATAATTTTCAGATTCTGAACCTTCATCAGTTTTAGCAACAACAAAAATGGTTCTGATTGGCACTTTGGTTATCAACTATGAAAAGTATCTGGAGCAATGACCAGGTTATGTGTGTACCTGGGTTGAAGGCAAGTGAGAGCCCTAGTGACACTATGGATCCTACTACCTGAAAGGCAGCTAACCAGAACAGTGGAACATCTGTATAGCCAACTACAGAGTCACAAATAACCAGCACATGGCCATGTGAAATAGCTTAGTCTTACTACCTTAAAGACTTCTGTATGCTAGTATGACCTCTTTCTATGGCTGTTTTTCTGGTGACAGAACAAGCTGCATGTTGGGTAAAAGCTGCTGATGCTGGGCAGTGTACGGGGGCATGTTACAGGAGTTTAGGCTGATGCCAAACCTTAGAAGGCTTGCGTACAGATTTTTAACAGTGTTAGCATATGATAGTTTTGTGTATGTAGTATGCAGATGTTGTGTAGATATGGGTGGGAGGTAAGGAACTGTTCAGCTCATTGCATACAACTGTCGTCAGTTGAATTAAGCAGACGTTTGTTTTCAGTGAGCATGAGGCAGTTCTTATACTACCTTAGGATTTCATGAGCTATAAGGCTGGCAGTAGTGGTGGTGGTGGTGGTGGGGGGTAGTTTGCTGTCTCTCCGTGATAACCCGTGCTGACAAGGGATAAAGGTGAGGAGCTAAACAGGGGATGGGGAAATAATGCAGGAGAAAAGTCTGTTGCATTAGTTATAAGTTCGGTACTAATCTGTACAATTCAGTGCAGCTGATACCTTGGTTCTATAGTACGGCACAGCAAAATAGGTAGCTTGTGTAACTCAGCACAAGCTATTTAGACAGATCAGGAGTGGTAAAAGAGCTCACGGGAGTGAGATAAAGGTAATCTTTCAGTAGTGTAGAGAAAGAAGAATTTTCTTGCGTGCACTTCTTGCTGTGAACTTCCACTGTGATGGTTCTGCGCTGAGCGCAGTTACACACAATAAATGCTAAACAAGAAAAAACGGTGAAATCTGAAGCTAAAATGCTCTAATAAACCCAAGACATACACTAATTAGTCCAACTCTTACTTAGATCAATCACTACTTAATCCAAGATGGCCTCAACACCTGCCCAAAGGACTTCCAAGATGACTTCACTCTCCCAGTGTGAAAACAGAAACTCATCAGAGGCCAGTAGTCTTTTGTGTCTATGGGTACATTTCAATAACTGGCTACTACTTGTACTGCCTGGATTCCAGGAATAAAGAAATACAGAGCACCTGGAAAAAATCAGCTACAAAAGTGTGGAAGAAACAGACTGGGGAAAATGTCTGCAGTTGTTCAGCAAAAAGCAGTGCAACCTCCAGAGGTGACTTCCAGTAACCTACAGGAAGATAAAAAGACAAATGCATACAGACCTGGTTAAAATAAATGAAACATTGATGGAGTACATCAACACAAACAAAAGGCTGGAAAAAAGGGAAGAAGCTTTAAACAGATATTCAGATGAGGTGATACAGCTGCAAAAATCAGAGGCTGAAATGATAAAAAGGCTGGCTGAATATGAGACTGCTCAGGATGAGAAGTTTCAAATAATAATAGAATTAGAGAATAGAGAGCATAGGGAAAATCTGAGATTTTCGGCTATACCAGAGAAGCTGGAAGGAACAGACTGCACTAATTTTATGAAAGCACAAATGAGTAACTGGACTGGTATTCCACAGCAGGAATTGTTAGTTGAAAGGGCACATTGTGTATTCTCCAAAGCTGGCTATTAGAAAGCAACCTAGACCTTTAATAGTAAAGATGAAATCCTACCAGCAGAAGAAGCTGTCTTCAAGGTATTCTTCTCTGGTGGGACAAAATATTTTTTTGATGAAGTACATGCTAAAGAGGAAATACAAAGGTGTGTCCAAGAAAAGATGAGCTGTGAAACAGAAGGAGATTCTGCTTCTTGATTTCTTGTGGTAATAAAGACCACAGACAGACTATACCTGTCAAACAGTTTCCAAAGTTTCACAGGAAAATGTTGGAGAAAAAGGGAGCACAAGAGTTGATTAGAATAATCGAAAGTACATTGAAAATGAAGGAGAGACAGGATTTGGGAGACTGAGATGAACTGTAATAAAACCAGTAACAATGTGGTATTACAATACAAAAATTATATTTGTGAAATATGACAAAACAAGAAAGTGTGGAAATATTGGAAATATTGGACTTCTTCAAAATTTGTTGGACTTGTAGGGGAAGTATATGATATACTCCATGTTACTAATGTTTGGGAAAATGCTTTGGGGAGGGGGAGGGGAAAGGAGTCAAGTGTAAGTAAAGAAAAATAATGTTTTCTTAATAGTACTTTATTTGTGGAGAATGGTTTTCTTTACAAAGTAAAGCTTTTTCAGTTATTTTAAGTGTAATGGGGAATGTAAACAAGTGCTGCTGTTCTTTTGTTTTCTTTCTCCCTTCTCTTTCTTCTTGTTCAGTTTTAAGAAATGTAGGCAATGCAATGTTTAAAAAATGCCTGGTTAAATGAGCATGACAAAAGAAAAAACTAAAGGGCTTTTTCTCATTCTTGCATGGGGGAATGACTGGATTAAAGACCAAAGATTGATTTAGTAACACATTTTAAGAGAAAGCAAGCAAATGAAAAAGAATGTTGAATATTATGAGGCTTTTCTAGCAAATGAATGTAAGCTTAGTAGCAATTCTGTATCTGGTCCTCATGTCTCCATGGAAAAAATCTGATAAAGGGAAACTGACTGTCTGGTTCACATGTCACCATGGAGACAATCTGATAATGAGTCTGGTGGAGAGTGATTGGCTGGGGAAAAACACAGGAGAAACTGGCTGGGTGATAATGTTCTCTGAAAACATTCAGGGGTTTTCCCAGCTGGGACAGCTATAAAGATAAGACAAAACCAGATAGCACTTAGTAGAATCACAGGCTGAACCATGTGTCTTAGCACAGATAACTTTTTTGGGTCAACTCACGTCTAAGTATGGCTGTCAGTTTGGGATACTTATTCCTATTAAGACGGTAAAACTTTATTACTTGAAGATGTACATAATTTTGTGTGTTATTATTAAGTGAATATGTTTTAGTGGGGTACTGGGGGTTTTTGTTTGAGGGCTTTCAATAAAACAAAAAGTTTTGTAAGGTGTGACATAGGCTCAAATGGAAATGACAAGAAATAGCTGTAAAAAAGCTCAACCTGTCAGACAGTGTATGAATATAACACAAAAGCTGGAACTAGACATTTAACAAAAAAAGAAGTTATGTACCTACCATAACGTTCCATGTTAGTTGTCTTCTTCTCGCCTTCTTTCTTGCTTGTTGGGTTTGGAGCTGATCCTCGGCTCCGAATCGGCCATCTTCAAAAGCACTAGAGCTGCATACTGGCTCGAGGCCACCCCATATCCCATGATGCCTGGTGCTAGATACCCAGATCTCATTTGGTAAGACTAACTGCAGACATAATAAAGGAAAGGATCCTATCCTGAAAAATATAAAACCTCCAGAGAGGCTACTAGACAGAAGGGAATAGCCAGAGAAGACTCAGCCAGCGAACAAATAACTATAAGGAACTCTTCTCGGTCTACAAGGATAGTGGCATGGAGGGTGGGACGCAAGAAAGAAGGTGAGAAGAAGACAATTAACATGGAACGTTATGGTAGGTACATAACTTCTTTATGTTAAGTTGTCTATTTCGCCTTCATTCTTGCTGGTTGGAACAGCGTCCCTAGCACCTAAAAACCTGGGTGGCTCATCAGAACAAACTCTTCAGAACAGTGGAACCAAAATCAGCTCTGTTCCTGGAAACCAAATCTAACTTATAATGCGAAATGAAGGTATGTGGGTTGGCCCACGTAGCCGCAGCACAAATCAATTCCATGGGCAACCTAGCCTGAAAGGCCACAGAAGTGGCTAAAGCTCTGGTGGAGTGACCTCTTGGTTTAACAGGCAATTCTTTATTCCTCAGTTGTTAGACAAATGTAATAATAGAAGTCAACCACCTGGACAAGGTTACTTTTGAGACTGGAAGACCTTGTTTACCCTCAGCATAAGAAAGGAAAATTTGGTCTGATTTTCTGATGTCCTTAGTTCTATGTAAATAAAAGTGTAGTTGCCTGTGGACATCTAACTGATGCAATTTATATTCCGCCCTGTTGGAGTGGTTGAGAAAAAACACAGGGAGGTCTATGGACTGATTCAAATTATTTTCTGAAGAGACCTTAGGAAGAAAGGAAGGATTCGTCCTGAGAGCAACCCTATCATTGTGGAACACTAGGTACGGAGGATGGGAACAAAGAGCCTGCAGTTCCGAAACTCTTCTGGCTGAAGTAATGGCTACCAGAAAGAGAGTTTTCCATGATAAAAACTTCAGGGAACAAGAAGCTGCAAGTTCGAAGGGAGGCAATATTACAGAAGCTAAAATCAAAATTAGATCCACGGAGGTGGGGGATCTCTCACTGGACACTGGAGGCCTGAGCAGAGAGGTACCTTTGAGAAAGGCTTTACACAGCTTGTGCGACATGATATTATTTCTCGACAGGCCAATGTGAAAATTTGAAATTGCAGCTAACTGAACTCTAATTGTAGTGGAAGCGGACCTAGAATGGAAGAGTTCTGCAAGAAAGTCCAAAATGTAGTGTATAGGGGCTGAAAAGAGGTCTATACTCAGTCTCTGCCAGGAAGAAAAATGTTTCCACTTACTAGCGCAAGTTTTTCTAGTGGTAGAATTGTGCGATGATAAAATAATTTCCTGCACAGCTGGGGAGATATCTGGAAGCCTGGCTAAGGTTGGAAGTGGAGCAACCAAGCAGTGAGCTGGAGAGATTGCACGGATTGGTGCAGCCCTCCCGACTGATGGATCAGAAGGTCTGGAACTGGGTCTAGAGTCCAAGGCTGCTCTAGAAGATGATGATGCAGGAAGGGGAATCATATTTGTTGAGGCGAGTAAGGAGCAATGAGGATAATTTTGCAGCCCAAAACGGTAGCTTTCTGCATCAGTTTTGGAATAAGGGGAAATGGAGGGAATGCATAAAGAAGTCCCTGAGGCCAATCGTGGACTAGAGCGTCTCTGGGGTAATGTCCGGGAAGTGGGAGGAGAGAGAAGAATTTGTTGCATTTGCTGTTGAAGGGGGTGGCAAAAAGGTCGCAAGGCTGGCCCCATTTGCGGAATATCTGGCCTGCAACTACTTGATTCAGAGACCACTCGTGAGGCATGAGAATTGCTCTGCTCAGTCTGTCTGCTATGACGTTGGACTTCCCAGGGATGTGCGTTGCAATCAGAAACCGTTGGGAAGAGATCACCCACTGCCAGAGTCTGAGTGCTTTTCGACATGGGGGGGGGGGGTAAAACTTGGTTCCGCCCTGCTTGTTGATGTACCACACTACTGACATATTGTCCATTTGAATTGCAATGGTCCTGGTAGGAAGAGAGTCCTGTAGAGCTTACAACGCTAGAAGCACGGCCCTCATCTCCAAGACGTTTATATGCAGGTGGTGAGGTTGCCACATGCCTTGGACTGTCCTGCCTTGATAATGCCCCCCCACCCGATCAGGGAAGTATCCGTGGTAACCGTAGCAACTGGAGGGGGAAGTACAAATGGTCTGCCTAGGGGTACTGATGTGGAGACCATCCACCTCGCAAGGTGCTTTTTGCATGCTTCTGTGATAATAATCATGTCAGACACGGGAAGCTGCTGGAAGGACCATTGGATGAAAAGCAGTCATTGGAGGATCCTCATGTGAAAATGAGCTAGAGGAACAAGTATGATAGCTGCTGCCATGAGACCTAGAGTTTGGAGGACGAACCTGGCTTGAATTCTCTTGCATGCTAATAAGACCTGTACATGTTGACGAATCACTAATACCCTGTCTGGGATGGAAGGCTCGCTGACATGTCGTTTGTATTTAAAATGCGCCTATAAAGGTGATAGACTGACAGGGCGACAATGCAGACTTTTTGAAATTTATTGAGATATCTAGTCTGGAGCAAGTGTCGATAGTGAAGTCTCTGGCTCGCAGAAAGTGATGCTTGGTGGTAGCAGTAAGGAGCCAGTCGTCTAGATATGGAAACACCTGGAATCCTTGCCGTCTCAGGTGAGCGGTAACTACTGCCATGCATTTGGTGAACACCCGGGTGGCTACGGTGAGACCAAAGGGCAGAGCTCTGAACTGGTAATGGCTGGCTCCCAGCCAGAAGTGGAGGAATCTTCTGGAGTGTCTGTCCATTTTGAGGTGGTAGTACGCGTCCTGAAGATCTATAGAGCATATCCAATTGTCCTGACCCAGAAAGGGCATAATGGACTGTAGCTTGACCATCCAAAACTTGGTTCTTTGTACAGACCTGTTCAGTCTGCTGAGATCCAGAATGGGTCTCCAGTCCCCTGTCTTTTTTGGTACCAAAAAGAACCTTGAGTAAATTCCGGATCCCTGCTGGTCTTCTGGGAATTGCTAGATGGCTCTTTTTCTTAGCAGTTCTGAAATTTCTTGTACTGCTTGGTCCCTTAGATTGGGTTGGACATCTGGAAGGGACTTGTATGACTTTACGGGAGTGCGAATGAAGGGTATTCTGTAGCCTCCGGATATAACTGACCATACCCATTTGTCTTGAGTTATGTCTTGCCAGGCTCTTGGGTACAGTGATAATCTCCCCCTGACTGCCTCTGGAGGTGAGCAGTCGGGCAACCCTTCAGGGATGGTGGGAGGGCTTCTCAGAGAAGGATTCTCTGCTGCCTTGGTTTTGCGGACCCCCTCTGCCACGAGAGTGGTGTCTATTATTGTTCCCTCCTCTGCCCCTGGATGGGAACTCACCACGTGTGTCCGGCAAGGCTCCATGAGATTTTCGGAACCACATCTTTTCGCTCTTCTGACCTTTGGGATATGATCTGGAAGGAGTGGAAAAACGGACTCCCATGGCTGAGAGAGTCTTGCCTTCCTGTTCACACCTGGTAAGGGTGTCCTTCACCTGTGATCCAAAAAGAGAGGAACCATCAAAGGGGATGTTGGTGAAAAACGCTCTGAAAGGTTCCGCAAAGTTACATAGCCGCATCCAAGTGTGTCTCCTTAGAGCAACACCTGTGCCTGTGGCTCTACTTGCACCATCGACTGCATAAGAAATCAGCCTCATGGAGGAGTTCACCACTGAATTATGAGTCACCAGCTGGGAGGCTGCCTTAGCCCGGGTCCCCTCAGCTGATGGATCTTGGAGGGTATCTCAGAGTTCCTTAAGGAGATCCCTTTGAAGGCGGGAAAAGTGGCACAAGTAATTCAGAGACCTCATAGAAAAAGTCGCTGAAGAGAACATCTGCTTCCCGTATCTGTCCATCGTCCTGGACTCCTTGTTAGGGGGATGGACAGATGAAGAAGTTTCAGGCAACTCCTTCTTCGTGGCTGCTGCTACCACCATGGCATCAACAGGGACACCTTTGGTCAAAAACTGTTTATTCTGTGGTGCCGTTACGAATTTAGCAGGTCTTCTGGGGGTGGGTTCCACTGTGTCTGGAGCTGACCACTCCTTCCGAGCCACCATGGACATGAGTGGGTCGAAAGGCAGAGACACCCAGAAGGTCGGGAACCAAACGTGTCCAATAATACCGACTCATCCTTGGATGGGCTTAGGGTAGTCCAGTTCCCCCTCTGCCTAAGCATCTCAAGGATGTCTGAAAAGGAGACATCTTCAGAGGGGGATCTCGAGGACCCTTCCGAATCCTCCAAGTTGGTATCTACCATGACAGACTCAGGGGGAGTCAACATGCTTCCACTTGCATTTCCTCTTACGAGGTGGCTCCTCTGAATGATCAGGGGAGGCCTCGGAAGAGGAAGATACACCCAAGGGGGTGCCCTGGAGTGTTGGTTCCCTACGCTTGGGGTCTGGAGGAGGGACAGAGGCAGACGCAGGCACCATAGTGGGAGCAGCCAGTGGGGATGATCGTGGAGCTGACTCAGGAGCCAGCACGCTCCTCAAGACCTCGTAGGCATCCCTGCTCAGATCCTGAGAAGGGTCCGGTTCCGAAGAGACCGGAATCCCTCTCCGCACCGAGGGGAACGGCTCCAAAGCCGATGTAGGAGCCGAGCTCATCTGCGCAGAAGCTCCGAGAGGGAGAACAGGGTCGGACAAGGGTCCGATGCCACTTGCCCCTCAGAGCCGACGAGGGAGTCTCGGTGCCCAGATCCTTCCAAGGACGGTACCAAAGAAGCGATCGGAACCGAAGCAGAAGGTATCGGTGCCGATGGTTCCACGACTCTAACCCCAACGAACTCCGGCTCCGAGCTCAAGGAAGGAGTCTGATGTGGAATAACAGCAGATATGGACAGAGCAGACACCTGACGAGGGGGGCTGGACAACATTTTTGCTAGGGCCTGCGATTTTACCAGCCTACTGACCACTCTCTCCACAGCATGATCGGATAGTCTTGAGGACCGAGAAGAGTGGGATCGATGACTGTGCTCCAACTGGAGCAGAGGAGACCTCGGAGCAGAGCGTATTGACTCCAGGGTGGGAGACCTAGATCTCTTTCGACTCCGTCAGCTCCGAAGGGGGAGTCAGAACCGACTGGGAGGCAGGTAAATCTGTTCTGGCCGGAACAGAGGCTGAAGAAACAGCTTCACCCATCGATGGCTCTGAACTGGGAGCCGAAGATTTTGGTGGTTTAGAGGCCTTCATGGGCTGAGTCTTTGCCGGTGAATCCTGCTTGAGTAATCCACGTAGGATTAACTTATTTTTACGCTCCTGCAGGACTCTTGGGCTGAAGGCATGGCAAGCCGAACAAGAGTCCTGCAGGTGCACGGCACCGAGACAATAGACACAAGAAGTGTGACCATCTGTCAGAGACATCTTCTGACAGCATGAATCACACTTCTTGAACCCAGACACCTTGGTATCCTTGGACATACTTAAAAAAGGGATGCCACACACAATACACTGCTATAACAATTTAAGTATAATATATATATATATATATAATAAAACACACACACACAAAGTTACCACACCCAAAAACAGTGAAGGACACACACAATAGTCTAACAACTATAAGAAGACTAAACTAAGTAAATACTAACTATGATATATATATATATATATATATATATATATATATATATATATATATATATATATTTTTTTTTTTAAGAAAAAAAGGTTAGCCTCTAACTAAAATGACTACTTCAGAAAAGAGAGAGGGGTAGGGGAAAAACTCTCTAACTAAAACGAGTTTTCTGAAGGGATAGGGGAAGTTTGAAAAAGAAAACTACAAGTATCTATATATCTAAAAATTAACTAGTCTAAACAACCTACACCAACGAGCTATCAATATTGATAAAAAACGATTAAATAATGAAATTATACGACCTGAGCCAGTAGACAACCTTGTAGCAAAAGCGGCAAACGAGATCTGGGCATCTAGCGCCAGGCATCATGTGATATGGGGTGGCCTCGAGCCAGTATGCAGCTCTCGAGCTTTTGAAGATGGCCGAGTCGGAGCCGAGGATCGGCTCCGAACCCAACCAGCAAGAATGAAGGCGAGATAGACAGCTTAACATCAGGTGTTACAAATAAAAGGTGGGAATAATAACCTTTTAATACAATGCTTTCTGTAATGTCTTTAAATGCCAATGGTCTCACAGATAAATACAAAAAAATAGAAACTATAGTGAACTATAGTAAAAATGTAGAGTGCAAATAGCTATGTTACAGAAGCCCACTTGGAAAGAACTGAACATGTGAATTTGATAAAGAATGTTTTTCAGGGCAGTTATTCAATGGAATACCTGGGACAAAGGAAAAGGGGAGTACTTATATTAATTGCAAGAGGAGCTCCAACAGTGGTAGAAGAGAATAAAAAAGATAATAACAGATCTGTAGTGTTAAGAGGTTACTGGCAAGGGAGGATGATTACACGGGCATGTGTGTATATTCCACCTAAAACTGCTCTAATGGAGCTTGAGAAAATTCTAGATGAATAATCATTTTTCAGCAAGAAATATTACATATAGGTGGGGACTGAAATTTGATTTGCAGCAGTGAAGATGTGTCTAGGGGGCCCAGAAAAGAAAGTATAACATAGGAGGGTAGATTTTTGAAGACATTTATGAAAATATTTGACATGTAAGATGTGAATTCAGTAATAGGAGTTTGGAGTGAATGTACATAGTATACCTCAAGAAAGAAAAACTGGGCTGGATTAGACAGAATTTACATTTCACAGGAACATGTGCATTTAACCGAATGTCTTGATATGCACCCAATAACCATCGCAGATCATGTGCCAATAATAACTAAAATAAAAACATGGGCTAATGAAACAAAAATGAGACACTGCTGCTTTCCCACCTATCTTTTGAAAAGACAGCTAGAGCTAGGGAGTTGGATAAAATTAAGATGGAGTTTAAAAAATAGGACTGAAATAAAAGGAAAGGGAGCTATGATTAAAAATAGGGTGGAAATAAAAGAAAGGGAGCTATGGTTAATAAGTAGCAGGAATTATTTAGAGGGACAGACAAATGTTACAGTATTGCAGAACCGGAAGAATCTCACAGAACAAGAAGAGTATCAACTGCAGAATGCTAAGCAGAACATAAGGGACTACCTCGATAATATGCAGGAGATGAGAAATATTTCTGTTAAGCAATTGTTTTTCAATAGCTCTAGCGCACAAAAACTTTTTGCACGACGACTCAGGCAACAGAAAGTTGAAATGGGTGTTGCCAAACTTAGGGAGCCTATAACAAAGAAGGTATTAGGAATATTTTGGAAATTCTATGAAGTCTATATAAAGCAGAGAAATATAGACATCAAGAAAAGACACAAATGGAAATGTTTATGGAAGAATTAAATATGCCAAGGTTAAAGGGAGATGAGGCTCAATTATTAATGGTTAGGATACGAGGAAATGAGATAAAAATTGTTATGTATAACCAAGCCACAGGAAAGTCCTAGGAATAGTTTGTATTCCTGTGGAAATTTGGAAGCTACGAGGGAAAAAAAACTGATGAAGATCTGGAAGGTTTTGTTTAACTGAAAAAGAAGTACCAACATCCTGGAAGAAAGCAGTGGTAGCTATAATACATAAAGAGGGTAAAGATGCATCACATCCAGCTTCATACACATCGATTTCAATATTAAACCACGATTATAAAATGTTCATGCCTATAATGGCCAAAAGAATGGCAAAAGTAATGTCAAAAGTGATAGATAAGGATCAGTGTGGTTTTGTGGAGGGGAGGCAGATATTTGAAAATGTTAACAGATCATGGATGATCCACAGGGAAGCACAATGTAAGAAAATATGATTGTTGGTGGGTCTTGATGTAGAGAAAGCATTTAAAAGAGTAAGTTGGGACTTTATGAGCAGGACAATGGAAGCAGTTGCATTTCCTGAAAAAAATATAAGATTGATTAGGAGGACATATGAGGGATCAGAATCGAAAGTGTTTGGGGTCCTCTGATAATTTCTGTTTGAGCACAGGAACCAGGGAGGTGTGTTCTCTTTCCCCTTTGTTATCTGCATTATATTTAGAACCACTGGCAAAGAAAATAACGGACTCAGAAATTCCAGGAAATAATTGGAATAGTAGTCAAGAAAAGGAAGAAATAGGTGGAGTTGTGTAAGAATGGCAGCGCATCAAAACAGCATGTGTGAGGACTACAGAACTGATATGCAGCCGAGTCAGGTATGGAAATAAGGTCCATATGGATAGCTGGTGGTGGAATAAAGAAATCCAGGAAGTCATCAAAAGAAAGGAGTGTAGGAAAAAGTGGGAGATGGAAAAGACTGACCAGGCTACGAGGGAATACTGGTTGGCTAACAAAGAAGCAAAGAAAGGAGTTGCAATAGCAAAGAATAGGGCATCAAAGGCACTCTACCAACTTCTGGAAAGTGACTCAGTAAGTGGCACAAAGACTGAAATATAAAGAAGAGTGTCAGATTCCGTACATAAGTGATGCCATCAACAACCTGGTCATCAGGCCACAGGACATCAAAGGCAGATGGAAGGAGAATTTCCAGCAGCAGCTTCTGCATAAAGAAAACCCCACAGAAGCTGTACTACCCCAGAAACAGCCTACGATGAGAGAAGAAGAGGAGCCTACTCAGGGAAAGCAGCAGGCTCAGATGAGGTCACAGGAGATGTGATAAAGATGCTGGGTTAAATAGGGGAGAAATGGCTTCTGAGGGTACTCATAACAATGTGGAGTGAAAGGTGTATCACAGATGACTGGAGAATAAGCATATTTGTGCCAGTGTACAAGAACAAAGGGGATATCCACAACTGCGGACAGTACAAAGCCATCAAACTCCTATCACATTGCATGAAAGTTCTGGAGAGGGTGATTGATAAACGGATATGCAGAGTAGTAGAATGTAAGATGGGTGATGAGCAGTTCGGATTTAGATCAGGATGCAGCACAATTGACCCAATGTTTGCAGTGAGAGACAGTTGAGAAGAAGCTAGAGATGAGGCAAGAGTCCAACTGAACAGTACTAGACCTTGATAAAGCATATGACAAGGTCCCAAGAAAGCTGACCTGGGCAGTACTGCGGTAGTTTGAAGTCTCAACCACTGGTAGAATTAGTGTAGGCTATGTACAAGGACCAATGACTCAAGTGTGAACAGTGTTCGGTCTCACAGAGGGGTTCCTAGTGGGACTGGATGTACACCAGGGTTCAGCTCTGAGCCCACTGTTGTTCATACTGGTCATGGACTACATTAGCAAACCGGGTGGAAGGGACAGATCAACAAAGTAGTTGTATGCAGATGATGTGGCATTACAGGCAGACTCTGAGCAAGAACTCCAGCAAAGTATAGAGCAACTGAAGGCGCATGGGATGAAACTAAGCACAGATAAGACAGTGGTAATTGCAGCAAACTGGGGAAATCAGAAGGTGAGAACTGAGATAGAAGGGAAGGTAGTGGAACAGATAAACAGCTTCATGTATCTGGGAGAAGTGGTTGACGAGAAGGGAAGTCTGAATGAAGAGGTCAAAGCTAGAATACAAGGGGCTGCAGCCAACCGGCATAGAGTGACAGATGCAGTCTATGATAGAAGAATGCCAAAGAAGCTGAAAATAAGGTGTACAAGACAGTGGTGTGACCAGTAATACTGTATGGTACAGAAACCTGGGGAGCAAAGGCAGAGCAGATGAAGAAGCTAGAAGTGATGGAAATGAAGTGCCTGAGAAGGATTGTAGGATGCACTCAGTGGGACAGATGAAGAAATGTAAACATAAGAGCAGAAGCCAATGTAGCTCCAATTGCAGAAAAGAACAGATTACAGTGATTTGGATGCATGTGCAGAAAAGCAGAAGACAATCTGTTTGGGACAGACAGGAAGAAGGTAACAGGAAACGAAGATATCCAGCAAAAGTGGTGGATGGATTGTGTGAAAGATCGGCAACAGTCAGGCATGAGTGTTGAAGAAGGCAGGAGTGTGGCATTGAATCAAGAGAGATGGGAACACAATTCCCCAAACCCATGTAGAAAATGGGAAAAAGGGGGCTGATGATGTAGTCAAGAAAAGCTAGCTCTGTTTGCTGTTGATATTATCTTATACCTGACAAAACCAGAAAGAGACACTATAGTGTTGTGGAACACTTTTAGACTGTCTGAAAATGGACAGGTTGACAGACGAGATCAGACAGGAGTCTCCGTGGACTATGATGTTTGCAGATGATATTGTGATCTGTAGTGAGAGTAGGGAACAAATGGAGGAGACCCCGGAGAAATGCTCCAGAGAGAAGAGGAATGAAGGTCAGCAGGACTACGACAGAATATATATGTGTGAATGAGAGGGAGGATAGAGGAATGGTGAGGATGCAAGGAGTAGAGGTGGCGAAGGTGGATGAGTTTAAATACTTGGGATCAATAGTTCAGAGTAATGGTGAGTATGGAAGAGAGGTGAAGAAGAGAGTACAGGCAGGATGGAGTGAGTGGAGAAGAGTGTCAGGAGTGATTTGTGATGGACGAGTACCAGTAAGTGTGAAAGGGAAGGTCTACAAGAGGGTAGTGAGGCCAGCTATGTTATATGGGTTAGAGACAGTGGCATTGACAAAAAGGCAGGAGTTGGAGCTGGATGTGGCAGAGTTAAAGATATTGAGATTTGCACTGGGTGTGACAAGGGTGGACAAGATTAGGAATAAGTACATTAGAGGGTCAGCCCAGGTTGGAAGGTTTGAAGACAAAGCCAGAGAGGCAAGATTACATTGGTTTGGACATGCGCTAAGGAGGGATGCTGACTATATTGGGAAAAAGATGCTACGGATGTAGCTACCAGGTAACAGGAAAAGAGGAAGGCCTAAGATAAAGTTTATGGATGTGGTGAGAGAGGACATGCAGGTGGTTGGTGTGACAGAGCAAGATGCAGAGGACAGGAAGAAATGGAAACAGATGATCAGCTGTGGTGACCCACAGGAACAGCCGAAAGAAGATGATGAAAATCTTTTGAGATACAAAATTACTAAAGCCAAAACAAAGGAAATGGTGGTAAATTATGTACCCACACATGAACTGGTCCAGCAATATCTATATTTATGGGGACATGATAAAATGAAGTACTTAGGAGTATGGATCAAAAATTACTCTGGTGTGCAGCTAATGTCAGGATATGTGAGAAAGAGACTAAACAAAAGATAATACAAAAACTGAGAAAATGGAAGCTTTGTTATATGGATATGGATAGTAAGATATAAGCAGTTAAAAAGTTTTTAGTCCCTTTAGTCTTATACACAGGTCAGGCATATTTTTTATCAACCAGAGGAGAAGTTATGGATAGCAATTAATAAAGAGCTGAAGGACTTTATCTGGGAGAGGAAGATAGCAAGAGTCAAGTGGGATATGGTGACTCTTCCAGTAGAACAAGGTGGATTGGGATTACCTGAATTGAAAGGATGAATTTCAGAGCTACAAACAGAAAAAGTACAGTTGTGCACGCTTACCATAAATGTAGATGTTCGAGTGTATTCACTGTTGCAGTCCTCACACAGGGGTTTATCCAGCTCCCAGTAGCCCTCAAGTTAGCCTGAATACCAGAGTCCTTGGTATATGACGTCGGCTATTGCCGGTTGTAAAACTGTCAGATATAAAGGGAGGCAGCAGACGCCATTTCCTCAGTTTTTCTTGCCTTAGCTGTCAGGAGCCCCCAAAAGAAGACTAACCCAGGTGTTGTAGCACCCTGGACACGTCATGCCTTAGAAAAAAGGGGGAATGGGGGGGTGGGTGGGAAACCAGGACTGCAACAGTGAATACACTCGAACATATACATTTATGGTAAGTGTACACAACTGTACTATGTTCTTCGTGTTTCACTGTTGCAATCCTCACATATGGGTTGCTTTCCAAAGCCCAGTAAGAAGACAAAGGGGGGAGGAAGGATCACAGATTAAGGGTTGGTTAGGAGGCCCTGCAAAACTGCAGAGGCAAAACCAGCCCTGGATTTAGAAAACAAAGGTAGATTGTAATGCTTTGTGAAAGTATGGACAGAAGACCAGGTAGCTGCTTCTAGAATGTCCTTAGTAGGCACACCTCTCAGAAAGGGTGCAGAGGTAGAGGCTGCTCTAGTAGAATGGGTCCTAATACCCTGAGGAAGAACCTTCCCATGCTGCAGGTAACAAAAGTGAATACAATGAGCAATCCGTTTGGAGATGGTTTGTTTTGAAAAAGCTTTACCCTGAGCCCCAGGAGCAAAACTAACTAATAACTTTTCAGATTTTCAAAAGGATTTAGTCACGTCTAAGTAAAATCTCAGCTGTCTATGTACAGCAAATTGCAGAATCCTATCCCCTTTATTTTGGGGATTGTAGAAAAAAGTAGGCAGGTGAATAGACTGGTTAAGGGTTAAACTGGAAACTACCTTAGGCATAAAGGAGGGATTGGTTCTCAGAGAAACCCGATCCGAATGAAAAATAATGAAAGGTTCTACTGCCATTAAAGGCTTGCAGCTTAGATACCCTTCTAGTTGAAGTAATAGCTAAAAGGAAAACAGTCTTCCAGGACAGAAACCTCAAATCTACAGAGGCAGCTGGTTCAAAGGGAGGCACAGTAAGGTTTTTCCAGGACAAAATTAAGATCCCAAGCAGGAGTAGGAGCTCTTCTATGAGGTCTAAGATTACTAGCTCCCCTCAGGAACTGCTTTATTAAGGGGTGAGAAAAAATTGGTTGCTCAAAACAGCAATGTGCCGAAATTGTTGAAGCGTGAATTTTGATGGAAGAAAAGGAAAGTACACCATTAAGCAATCCTGCTAGGTAGTCAAAAATGAGTGAAACAGAAGGATAAGAGTCTTCTCCTTTAGTTAGCATCCAAAAGCAAAATCTTTTCCATTTATCTGCATAGGATTTTCTTGTGCTAGGACTCTTGGCCTCATGAAGAACTTCAACCACCTGTTGGGAAAGATTTAAAGTATTAGCCAGGCAGTTAAATGCAGAGTTTGACTATGAGGATGAAGGAACTTTCCCCCTCCCTGAACCAACAGATCTGGTAACAGAGGAAGATGCCAAGGCTGAGCCTGGGAAAGGCTGCGAAGTAGGGGATACCAATGCTGACTGGGCCAATCTGGAGCTATCAGAACAGCCTTTGGTTTTTCGTCCCTTATCTTTAACAGCACTCTGGGAAGAAGAGGCAGAGGAGGGAATGCATAAACTGAGAGATGTGTCCATGGGAAGTACAACACATTCACCCTCCAAGCTTTGCTGCGATACTCCCTGGTGTAGAAGGTTGGAAGGAGAAGATTGGTGTGAGAGGAGAAAAGATGGACTTGTAGGGTGCCCCCAATGATGAATGATGTGATGGAAAATGTCCCTGTTCAGTTGCCACTCATGAGGATCCAGAACATGTCTGCTCAAATGATCCGCCAAGGAATTTAGCCTCCCTGGAAGATACTGGGCTATTAGATGTAAGCCCATGGATGCTGCTATGGACCATAGTCTCATGCTTCGTCTGCACACGAGTCTCCCCTTTGCTTGTTGATGTACCACATGACTGTGGTATTGTCTGTTCTGATCAGCAGAGTCCCAGGGTACAGTAGGTACTTGAAAGCCAGCAAGGCCTGCTGCACTGCCATCAATTCTTTTAAGTTTATGTGCAGATGAATCTGCTGGGTGCTCCAAGTCCCCTGTATGCCCCTGCCTCTCAAGCAACATCTGAGGCGTCTGTGGTGAGAATCTGGCTGGCAGGCCAAAAGGCAGACCCTTGTTCTGAGAACAGGCCGTCGCTCACCAGAGGAACTCCATTTGTAGACAGGGAATCGGGAAGAATCAAGTCTAAGTCCTGTGTGTGTTGACACCACGGATTCTTGAGGTACCATTGAAGTTTTCTCATATGCCGCCTTGCATATGGGATCATCAAAACACATGAAGCCATAAACCCCAGTGTTTGCAGGAATTGCCTTGCAGAGAGCTGGGGTCATACTTGCCAAGGTCATGAAGTAAGCGGAAAGATCATCTTGCTTCTGTTGAGGGAAGAATACCATCTGGGTGGCTGTATTCAGACTCGCTCCCAGGAAAACCATCTCCCTTGAAGGAACCAACCTTTACTTATTTTCATTGAGAGTTTAACCCAAAGGGGTGAGAATGTTCTTCACAAAATCTAAATCCTTTTCTAGTTGTTCTGGGGAGTTTGCTTGAATGAGACAGTCGTCCAGGTAAGGATAAATTTGAATGTTTCTCTGTCTGCAAAAAGCAATGGCTGGAGCCAGGCACTTCGTAAAAACTCTGGGAGCAGTAGATAAGCCAAAGGGCAATGCAGAGAATTGAAAGTGTTGTTCCCCAGCCCTAAAGCAAAGGAACTGCCTGCAACTTTCCCTTATTGGGATGTGCAGATAAGCCTCCTTGAGATCCAAACTTACCAACCATGAATCCTTGCCCAACACTGGTAGCAATTGTTGAAGGGTGAGCATCTTGAATTTGGGAATCGCCAGAAAAGGGTTTAGAATGGACAGATCCAGAATAGGGCACCAGGTGCCCCCTTTCTTGGGTACCAGAAAAAGCCTTGAATAAAAAACCTAGGCCTGCCTGATTTACAGGAACTGGCTCTATAGCCCCCATAGTCAGTAGAGAAGAAATAGGAGTTCCTACCTCTGCCCTGGGAGTTCTGGGTATATCTGGGTATCCTTGTAAAACAGGGAAGGTGTGAAAGTAAAACTTGTAACCTTGGTTTACTATATTGAGAACCCATTTGTCGTCTGTGATGGTAGACCATACCTCTGCAAACCTGGCTAACCACCCCCAAAGGAAACTCAGGGTCTGCAGAGGTAGGCACAAGAAGGCTGGAGTCATTGAGAATGTTTGCTTTGGGAAGCTGGCTTAGAACTCCCTGATTTAGCAGAAGAAGAATGCCATCGTTTAGCCCTTTGAGGGGCAGAAGCCTGGCCTCTGGAAGATCTGAAACCCCTAGGCCTAGAGCGACCCTGCTTGCCAGGATCAGGGAAAGATCAATTTTTGGAAGGATAATGCCTACTAAACTGAGGAGGCTGAACCTGAAGGAAATCTTTTACAGATTGCATAGATTTTGCCTTATCCTCCAACTTCTTTAGTACCTCCTCAGCCTTATTACCAAAAACATTGTCCTTGTGCAAAGGAACATCCAGGAATTTAGATTTAACTGGTTCAGAGAGAGGCTGCTCCTTGAGCCAAGCATGCCTTCCAATTACGGAACCAGTGGCTGCTGCTCTGCAGGAAGCCTCCAAAGTGTTAAAACCAAAATGAAGTGAATGCTTATTAACTAAAGTGGCAGAATTCAGTAAGTCTTGTAAATCTTTGTTCTCCGTCATGGAAGGAATATCTCCAAGTTTAGCCTTAACAGCCTCCAAAGTATGCTGCTGATACTTAAGCATGTGAAAAAGACAATTCATGGATCTAATGGCAAGAGATGCAGAGGTATAAACATTTTTACCCCACCTGTCCAAGGCCCTAGATTCCATATCAGAAGGCACAGGGTTTTTAGCCATAGTAGCCCTAACACCCTTGGGGCCTTGAGAAATGATTTCTGGATCAGCAGAATGTATTTTAAAAAGGAATTGATGAGATTCAGGAACACTGTAATACCTATCTGGTTTTCTGGGGGCAGGAGGGACAGAATTAGGAGTTAAAGAATTTTCCATGAAAACATCATCCACAACTTCAAAGTACAGTTGTGTGCACTTACCATAAATGTAGATGTTCGAGTGTATTCACTGTTGCACTCATCACATTTGGGTTATCTGCTTGCAGTAGCCCTCAGTCGGCCTGATTATTGAAGCCTTGGGTCCTGCCTCGGTTGCTGTCTCATCTTCCATGACATCAGATAGTCAGGGGTATAAAGCATGCAGCCAACGCCTTCTTGCCCCAGATGTCAGGTGCCCCCATAATAGGAAGCAATTATATACAAGGTTACACCTCCAACAAAAAGTAAATACACCAGAAAGCGTTAAGCATAGTAAACAAGATTAGAGGTATAGACAATAGAAGTCAGGGGGGCTGGAGTGAGGGTAACCAGGACTGCAACAGTGAATACACTCTAACATCTACATTTATGGTAAGTGTACACAACTGTACTATGTTCTCCGTGTTTCACAGCTGCAGTCATCACATTTGGGTAGATTCCCAAAGCTAAGGTTGGGAAGAAGTAGCAGCTTCTAGGACGTCCCTGGTAGGGACACCACTGAGAAAGGTTGTAGAGGTAGATGCAGCCCTGGTTGAATGTGGTCTTATCCCCTGTGGGGTAGGTTTCCCATGGTGCTTATTGCAGAAATGAATGCAATGGCCTATCCAATTAGAAATGGTTTGCTTTGAAACAGCTTTCCCCTCTGCCCCTACAGCAAATGCAACCAGCAGCTGTTCAGATTTCTGAGAGGTTTAGTCCTGACCAAGTAAAATCTAAGTTGTCTGTGCACATTAAAGGAGTGCAGTATTCATTCCCCTTTGTTCTGTGGATTAGAAAAGATGGCTGGCAAATGAATGGACTGATTAAGGGCCACACTGGATACCACCTTGGGCACGAAGGAGGGATTGGTCCTGAGGGACACCCTGTCAGCATGAAAGATAATGAAAGGCTCCACAGCCACGAGGGCCTGTAATTCAGACGCCCTTCTTGCTGAAGTGATGGCTAGAAGGAAGGCTGTTTTCCAAGAAAGGAATTTCAACTCTGCACTTGCAGCTGGCTCGAAGAGAGGTAGAGTGAGCTTTTCCAATACAAAGTTAAGGTCCCAGGCTGGAGAAGGGGCTCTCCTGGGTGGTCTTAAGTTTTTGGCCCATCTGAGGAATTGCTTCAGCAGTGGATGAGAGAAGAGGGGTGGTTCTGTATTGTAATGAGCTAAAATGGTTGAGGCATGAATTTTGATGGAGGAAAAGGAAAGGCTCTTGTGACGCATCTCAGTTAAGTATTGAAGAATCTGAGGTAAATTGGGCGCTGCTGTACCCATCCCAAGAGTTTGGCTCCAGGAACAGAATCTTTTCCATTTTTCAGCATAGGATGTTCTAGTACTAGGCCTCCTTGCTTCCAGAATGACATGCATCACTTGCTTATTGAAGGATGGGAACGGAGAGATCAGGTAATTAGCCAGGCTGCCGAGTTCAGGGATTGAAGTTGTGGGTGCAGAATCTGGCCCTCCTGGTGAGACAGCAGAGCAGGGGTCTGAGGCAGGTGCCATGGTGCCAGCAGTGACACACTGCGCAATAGTGGGTACCAGTGTTGGTGTGGCCAGTCTGGTGCAATCAGTATTGTCCTTGGTTTGCCCTGTTTGATCTTTAGTAGAACCTTGGAGAGGAGAGGCAGAGGGGGAAAGGCATAAACTGATAGGTTTTTCCAGGTGAAGGACAGGGCATCCACTTTCCAAGCTTGTATGTGGGGAGTCCTTATGCAGGATTTGTCCAATTGGTAATTCTGAGGGGAGGCAAACAGGTCTATCTCTGGGCTCCCCCATTTGTTTCTCAACATGTTGAATATCTTTGCTTCCAGTTTCCACTCGTGTGGGTCCATGAGATTTCTGCTTAGGTCGTCTGCCAGTGTATTTAGCTTTCCTGGCAGGAAATGAGCCTGTAGGTGCACTTGGTAGCTCAAGGATGTGTTCCACAGAGCCACAGCTGGTCTGCAGAAGGGCTATGAGTGGGTTCCCCCCTGCTTGTTTATGTACCACATGACAGTGGTGCTGTCAGTCTTTACCAATAACTGCCCTGGAAGAATGTGGTCCTTGATGGCTGTCAGAGCATACTGTACAGCTGACATTTCTTTTTGATTGATATCCTGGTGTATTTGACTTGGGTTCCATTTGCTCTGAATGCACTGCCCTGCCAAGTGAGCCCCCCATGCATAGTCTGATGAGTCTGTTAGGATTTGGGCGGCAGGGGGTAGAGTGAATGCCAGTCCCTTGTTTTAGTGGCAGGCCTCTGCCCACCAAAGGAACTCTATCTGTAGACAAGGTATGATAGGAATCATTGATTCTAGATCCTGATAATGTTGACACCATAGGCGTTTTAGATACCACTGTAGTTTCCTCATATGCAGTCTTGCATATGGAATTAGTAGAATGCAGGAGGCCATGAACCCAAGGGCTTGCAGAATTTTCCTTGCAGACAGCTGGGTCTTTGTGGCCAGTAGTTTGAAGTAGGCTGCCAAATGAACTTTTTTCTCTGGTGTGAGGTAGGCCAGCTGGGAAGTTGTATTCAAGCTTGCTCACAGGAATACAATTTGTTGGCATGGTACAAGATGTGATTTCTTTTCGTTTATGGTGTACCCCAGAGAAGTTAGCAATTTCTTTACAAATGCCAGATGATTTAATAGTATGTCCTGGCTTTGTGCCTGAATTAGACAATAGTCCAGGTATGGGTATATTTGAATATTTATTTGCCTGCAAAATGCAATGACTGGAGCTAGGCACTTTATGAATACCCTGGATGCAGTAAATAAGCCAAAGGGCAGTGCAGAGAACTGATATTGCATGTAGCCTGCTCTGAAGTGTAGGTATCTTCTGCAAGATTCCCTTATTGGGATGTGCAGGTAGGCTTCCTTTAAATCCAGTGTTGCCAACCAGGCATCTTTGCCTAGCATGGGAAGCAGCTGATGAAGAGTTTGCATCTTGAATTTTGGTATTACCAAAAATGTGTTTGGGATAGACAGATCCAGGATAGGACACCAGGAATTGTCTTTTCTGGGTACCAGGAAAAGTCTTGAGTAGAAATCTTAACCCCATTCTTCTTCTGGAACAGATTAAATAGCCCTGATGCTTAAGAGAGAGAACTTGCTTTTGAGCCTCTGCCCAATGATTTGGTGGTAGGTCTGGCCAGCTGTTTGGGGTTGGTAAGGAGTGGAAGAGGAATCTGTATCCTTGGGAAACTATATTTAAAACCCATTTGTCCTGGGTAATGAGTTCCCAATTTTTTGAATACAGGGCAATCTTTCCCCCTAAAGGAACAGTCAGTTAAGCAGGGCTTGGAAGGTTTAAAGTTAAGTCACTGAGACAGTTTACCATAGGGGGGAGTCTTACTACTCCATGCTTTGGAGGTGGGAGCCCCCCGCTGCTTAAACCCGTGAGTACCTTGGGATTGAAGCCTGGGTGTTCTTCTGGTTCTGGGTTTGGACCGAGAAGGCCTGGAAGAGGCAGGAAAGGATCAATTCTTAGAGGGCCAATGCCTACTAAATCTGTGAGGTTGTACTTGCAAAAAATCTTTAACAGTTTGCATAGATTTAGCTTTTTCCTCCATCTTTTTAAGTACTTCTTCTGCTTTGTTGCCAAACAGGCGGTCTTGGTTTAAGGGAGCATCCAGTAATTTAGCTTTAACATGATCTGGCAAAGGTTGCTCCTTAAGCCAAGCATGCCTTCTAAGTACAGACCCAGTGACAGCAGCCCTGCAAGATGCCTCTAAAGAATCAAAACCACACTACAAAGTATGTTTTCCAACTTGTTCAGCAAAATGCATTAAATCCTGTAATTCTTTATTTTCAGCACAGTCAGGAATCAACATAATTTTCAGTTTAAGCAATCCAATAATATGCTGCTGATATTTTAACATATGAAACTGGTAGTTTAAAGCCATAATGGCCAAAGTTGCAGAAGTGTATACCTTCTTACCCCATCTATCCAGTGCCCTGGAATCTCTATCAGAGGGGGTGTGATTTTTGGCAGTAGTAGCCTTAATGCCCTTGGGTCCCTGTGAAATGGTTTCAGTATCCGCAGTAGGATTTTTAAAGAGGAACTTGTGAGAGTCAGGAACCCTGTAATACCCATCAGGTTTTCTGGGAGCAGGAGGTAAAGTATCAGGGGCCAGGCTAGATTCCGAGAAGGCAACATCTACAATGTCCAGTACAGGAGGGTAACTAAAGGCCTGTGTTGAGGCAGGAGTAAGAATTCCCCAAGCCTCTTTTTGGAGTCAGAGTAATAATGGCTTTCCCAGCAGAAATGCTCCCCAAGAGTAAGCAAGGTTTCACCAAAAGAGAAATCCTCTGGAGGGGAAGCAGAGGGAATGGAGTCCTCTGCATCAGAATCCTCATAGGAAGATAAGGGCAAATCCTGATCATCAGAGAAAACAGAAATTTCAGAATCCTGATCAGAAGGAAAATCAGTCCTAGGTCTCTTAAAGGGGGAAGGGTGGCTTCCCCTGATTAGAGTAATAAGGTCCTCAGCCATTCTTATTTGTTTTTTAGGCATAGGGGCCTGACCATGCAGTCTGGGTGTTGTTTTTTTAGGCATAGATCAAGTTTTAGGCCTTGAAGAAGAAGATGGCAATGATTTAATATGCAAGTCAGTAGGCCTGAATACACCCTCAGAAGCCGGTGCCTGCTGCTTCGGACAAATCCAAGGTAGAGACATCTGCAGGTTCCACAGTCGAAGAAGCATCACCCGGCATACCGGACTCCGAATGGGTCTCAGTAGAGGTCTATGAATCTGAAGTAGCGGGTATCCGGGGCTGCGAAAGCACCTCACTGAGTACTAGCAAACTGGCGACTAGCTTAGGAGAAGCATCGTCGGCAGCTTTGGACCTATGCGGTCTGTCTCTGTCTACCTTTGTGTTTTTTTCGGAATGTCGGTAGTCGGGTGGCTTACCAAAGCCATTTCTGGATAATTGAACCGATTACCAAAATATTTGGATGCAAAAATGAACCGATGAGGAATAGTACGAGGTTTGAATAAGGCACAAAACCGGCAACGAGGTACGTCGTGATCTGGGCTTAAGCATGGAATGCAGTACGAATGAAAAATCTTTATGAGGTATTTGCTTTCCACAAGAAAAACAATTGTTAACTTTTACTGACATCGGTTTAGAGCAAGAAAAAGGATCCCCAACGGGGTACTTAGCTTAGTTGAAGACTTTGGATTTGAAACTCGAAAACAAAAATTTCAGGAGTCGGCCGACCGGCAAGTGCAAACTGCTTCTGCTTCGGGCACCGCACTGCAAGAAAGACTGATAAGATGGCATTGGCTGCATGGTTTATACCCGACTACCTGACGCCATGGAAGATGAGACAGCAACTGACGCAGGACCCAAGACTTTGATAATCAGGCCGACTGAGGGCTACTGTAAGCAGATAACCCAAATGTGATGACTGCAACTGTGAAACACGAAGAACATCTGGAGGTATAGCCAGAGGCTTATGCTGTGGCAGATCTAAAAATTCCCCAATTCTTTTCTTAGACTGTGGAAAATCCTGACATTCCCATTTAAAATGCTCTCTAAGTGTATTCAAAGTATCCCCAAAGGAAAAATCTTCTGGAGAGGAGGCAGAAGGGATAGAGTCCTCAGCATCAGAATCCTCAAAGCCAAAAAAAAGTTGAGAATTTCCTTCTTCTCCAGCAGACATACTGGAAATCTCAGAATCTTAGACAGGCAAAACATCAGGAGATAATTCCCTAGCCCTCTTTGAAGGGGGGGGGGGTGAGAGCCCCTAATCAGGGAAAGAAGATCACCAGCCATCTTTACCAACTGGGATGGAGAAACAGGAGGGGAGGCTGACGCCTGCTTGTGAGTAGGTTTGCAGCTGGAAGGTTTAGTAGCAATCCGGAGGGACTCGGGAGGCCTAGCAACTGCAGAAGTCTGAATTAAGGTAGTAGGTCTGGATCTACGTCAGAAGCGTCAGTGCTTGCAAAGAGGCTCCGGACCCATCTGAAGCGACGTCAGGCAGAGGGTCTGAAGATGAAATAGCCGCCTGCGGCATGGAGGACCCCGTAAAGGTCTTGGCAGAGGCTTGTGGTTGAAAGTCTGCGGACTGCAGGGGCTGCGAAAGCATCTCACTGACTACCGCTGTGCTGATGACCAATTTCACCAGTGCTTCGTCAGTAAATTTAACCCTAGGCCTGTCACGGTCCTTGTCTTTGCGTTTCCTAGGTATATCCAAAGTTGGGAGACCAGAAGATGCCATTACCATCGAACTTAGGCCAAACTCTGAAATGCTTATACAAAATCTTAGCTCTACGGTGTATGGTACGTGGGTTAAAGGAAGCACAGAGATCGCAGTTAGGGGCATCGTGCTCAAGGCCCAAACAAATTATACAATAGGAATGGAAATCATGGTGCGGAATCTTTTTTCCACAGGCAAGACAGTTATTAACTTTATCTGACATTTGTTAAAAGCAAGAAAAGAAGATCCCCAACAGGGTACTTATCTGAAGGCGTCTTCAACTTGGTAGTCGGAAAGCAAAACGAAGGTAAACGGCCGACCGGCACTAGTGCGAATTGCATCTGCTTCGGGCTCCGTGGCAAGAAAGGGGAAATGGTGTTGGCTGCCTCCCTTTATACCTGACGTACTGATATCAATTTTACAACCGGCAGCAGCCGACGTCATATACCAAGGACTCTGGTATTCGGGCCGACTGGGGGCTACCGGGGGCCGGATAACCCCTATGTGAGGACTGCAACAGTGAAACACGAAGAACATTTACAATTCAAAGTGGAATGGGATGATGATGAAATGGGGGGAAGCTCAAGAAACAATGAGGTCTTTAGGGAGAATAACAATAATCATGCATAATACTGTATCCATAAAGTAGCAGAAAGTATCCTAAGAACTAAGCCAACCCGGGAATGGAGAAAGGAGATTCTACTGATAGGGATGACTCCAATTAGGGATACAGACAACAGGCAAGAGGGGGCTGGAATTTATTGGAGAAAACTGGCAAAGGAGCCAAGGTACTTGGAGCAGATAACTAGAGAGAGAAATATGATAGAATGGGAAGACACCAAGAATGTATTTGGACTGCAGATAAGAGACTGACTTCTCTATCAAGTAATGATATCAGGCAAAGAGAAAGAAAAAGGGGCTTCCTAAATGAAAGACCAGCACTTGGAGTTTTTAGTAGAATGTAAAACAGAAGTTGCTATTAAAAAAGGAACAATTAGTACAGCATATACAGAGGAAGTTAGAAAGAATTGGGAACTGAGACTGGATAAGGAATTCACAAAGAAACCATGGGAGGATATATGTATGTCTCCCAAACATGCAACAAACTCTACAAGATTTAGAATTTTTGCTTGTAAATGTTTACATAGATATTTTTATACCCAAAGAAGACTCCAGAGAATTTTTCCTCATGTAGACAGCAAATGTTGGAAGTGTGATGGGGAAGAAAGAGGAACTGGCAACATATTTTCTGGGAGTGCAGTGAGTTGGCAGTTTTTAAGGATTCTCTGTGGGATGCGCTGTCAGACATGCTAGATGAACAGATTAGTGAGATGAGGGAGATTATTTTTCTGAGCTATGATACAGAATCGGATCTGCATACACATGGTAAGGCCTTGCTGTGTCTAATTATGGTGGCTGCCAAAGAAGCAATTACTAGAAAATGGAAATCAATATCTAAACCAATTATACTAGAAGCAGTGAATATACTAATGGAGATAAAACAACTGTAACTGATATCTTTAGAAAAGGGTAGGAGCAAACTACACAGGAAAAAAAATGAGAATTGTGGGAACAATACATGCAGGGGAGGAATGAGGTTTAAAATAAGGCGGGACTTAAATGAGCTATCTAATGTTTGACTGAAAATTACTGAGTAGATTATAAGTGGTGTATAATGTTTGCACCTGACAGTGTTTCGGTATGGATTATGATGTAAAATGCTTGCAACAAGGATTGTGTTGGTGAGGTTTTTTTATTTATATAAATGTATTATTGCCTATGTCATAAGTGATGGTTTAATAAATATCTTTCTTGCTTTAAAAAAAGGGCAGGAATTGAATCATTTATGTAATGTTGCTTAGATTAAATGATAAATAGCAATATATGTGACGTATAATGTTTGTAAACATGAACTTGTTAAAACAGTATCATTACTTTTATATAAATATAAATTTGCCTATGGCACAAGTGATAATTCAATAAAGGTGTTTAAAAAAAAAAAACACCTGCCCAAAAAGGTTTATTCAAGGCAAAAAATAAAATGCAAAAAACAGTAGAGGGTATACCTCTCAACCTCTTAGTGTAAGAAATCTGGACAAACCAAAAATAACTGAAGAATAAAGTCTGAAAATAGAGACAAGACGACTTTAAATATTGCTATTTTAAACTTAGAACATTGCTAGAATAACAGGTTTCATGTTAACACTCATTTCCTGAATGTTATGAAGTCTGAATTGCAAAATGTCTGTCATTATTTAGTGACCTAAATACATAAACATTTTGTTAGAAACACTGAATGGCTGAAAAAATGTACTTACTAAGTTCGAGATGGTCATTTCACAGAATATTCCCTGTCCTGTGATGTATGTCGATCTCGGAGTTGGCAAATATACGTTTGGGAGAAGATGGGGAGCTTTTAAAGAATTTTAAAGGAGAAGAGAGGTATCTTCAAGATTTGTTCTTTTCCTAGGTTTTCAATCTTTTTTTTTTTCGGTCTGTCAGCACTCAACATTACGAATGCTGGCATTTCAACAAGGAGCTCCTTTTACCACTTACTAAGGACAGCTGTGAGCTTGACATCCTTCTGAGAGGACCGGTGAGATAATTTGTGAGGAAGGCAAGCTTTCATCATGAGAATATTGCAGGAGAAAGCGAATTTCATCGATGAATGGCCTTGCCTTTAGGCTTCTTACCATCTCAAACTGGCTTGGCTCTGACCCAGGATCATATCAAGAACTCTCTTACTAGTGCTTCTGATGCATATTCTATTGAGCTACCCTGTTCAAAAGAACTGAAGCAGGGCTCCTTTTTTCTCTGCTTCTCCTACAAGTGGCCATGCTGAAGCACTGACACTTGTGACAATATTGTCAGTGCTCATCAAGGGGGCATCAGCTGCAACTTCAACCAGATGAAACAAACTTTTTAAAGCTTCAAATGGATGAATAAAGGAAAAAAGAAAGCATTTTTGCAGAGGGGCAAGCCTTCTCCATGTCTCCCACACTCCCTTCTTACATACATTAAAACCACAGTTGCACAACAAAAGAAAACACAAAGCCTTTTTCCTGTGTAATCTCTCTCTCACTCCCACGCCTGCTGATAATTTCCTAGTAGGGAAAAAAGTCCCTACGAGGGAGATCCCGGAGATATACTACAGTGAGCGCTGTATGCAGGGGCCATCATACAAGCAGTCATTGGGGGACTATACTCTCATCAGCATCTGGTCATGACAGCTATCTTTTCTAAGTCTAACCCTACTCACTAAACAGCAGAATGAGTTAACTGTTGCCACAGTCATTCTTAATACTTCCCATCTTACATATATGCACTTGAACATCAAAATAAGCAGCTACTGTTACCAGTGGCTTGGTGAGCATCAATCCTGTATCAAGTTGCAATGTCGACACTAGCACCTTCCCTCCAAGGATTCTAGGTAAGCTGCATGACAGAGAGAAAGAAATCTGGATTATTAGTAGCCACTGACAAAGTCAAAACTCCACCAGAAGAAGAACGTGGACATCAGCTGGTGGGAAGAAGTTAGTACTTCAGAACAGGATTAGTGCATGCCATCTGTAAGATGCAGTTGGATGCTGACCAGGGTGGTGTTCTAGACAGGTATGAAGCTGGACAATGTTAATGTGCTCACTGGGTAACCAGACCATATACACATGCACACACAGAAAAAAAGATGTTCAGCAATGATGCTGCACAGGAATGTCAGGCACCCACAGTGTTGATCTGTATTTGTATTCGTACATGTGAAAGCACTCGAAATGTGCATGAGACTAATACACACCACTTCTGGTAAATATACTCCAAAAAGAGTCACTCACCAGACTAACTACATTTAAGTCAGCAAGGCAACTGTGTGATGCCCTTTTTAGTCAATTAGTGACAGAACTACTTCTCTGAAGCTCATTAATACAATGATGGAAGTGGCCCATTATCTCAAGATGCAGAGACCTTACGGATGAAAATAACAGAGAAAAAGGTGGGAGATTTGTCACCCTTCATCGTATGAAGTGCGGTGCACAGCACATCACCTTATGCTTAGTAATACTCATTCTTGGCCACTTTTAAAACTTTTCAGAACTAGGACTGCTATGCTCTTCTAGTGTATAAAAGCATACAATACAGAATAATGGGATCTCCCAGGATCTTGCTTAAAATTTTACAGTTGCAAAATGCTCAATACTATCATTGAAATCATACCGATCGACAAAATGGTCTGGCATTTGTAACACCCCAGTTCTTATTCTGATCATTTTCCATCTGCATTTTAAAATCCACATGAAATCATACCTATCAAAAAAAAAAAAAATCCTGCCCTTGCACCAGCGTCCATACTAAGTCACAGCCAGTGGTGCAACAGGTAGTACTCACAACTCTGGTGCTAGAAGACCAGAAGGCTGTGGGTTCTATTCCCACTCCAGGTGACAGGACTGCAGACACCTCAGTGTAGCATTAAGGGAGTGCTGCACTCCTGAGTCTGTCGTCCTTTACAGGAGACAGCAAACCAAGGTATCATCTGTTTGAATTGGTGGTGCCACAGGTGGATACAAAAGAACCCACAGAACCTACAGAAAACAGTAGAGGATGTTCTCTCATGCCCTTTCCAGATTTCCCCCAGTAAGAGAAATACCACCTCGAGAATTCCTAGAAAAGAGGCCACTAGCCTAATAGGACTAACCCAATCAACAAAGGATAACTGGATAGCTTGCTACATAAAAGTCTCCTGTACATGCAGTCAAATCAACTGCAATAAAATCCTCACACTGCACCTTGTTTATGTGTCTCAAGTGAATAACTAATAGGATAAAATATGCATGTCTCATGCTGACTGTGTTCTAAAATTTCAGTGTGACTTTATACATAAACTGGAAAAATAATGCTGACTGTTCTTTTGATATGGGACTGTAGTATTCTGAAAATACTGTAAAAGTGTACTTAACATGATGATCACCTGTCAAACTATATACATATCAGTGTTATGTAGTATATTTTGTTGTTAGCTCATGCTAATGTAGGCAATGTTGACTTTTTCTTCCCCAACCTCAAATGAAAAAGGACTTTGCCCAGCTGAACTTTCCCAGTAATCCAAGTTAGGTAATTAAGTAAAGAATAAATAACCTTGGTGGAAGGCGGGTGGTAGAATGATTCATACTAGATGTTGCTAAACTCTGCCTAAGGAAGGAAGTGTCAAGATCAATAGACACAGTTAATTAGCTATGAGCTGCAGAAGCACAGATCTCCTTAACTTTTTATGAAAAGATGCAGAATCAGTACTCTGTAAAAAGGCAAATATTGTCACACTGTAATGGAACCAGAGAGTTTTCTTTTTAATTTCACATTGACTACAGCAGTGGTTTTGAAACTGTGCAAGCTGAAGGACCCCTTTTATCAAGGAAATATTTTGGTGGACCCCTATAGGTGGCAGTACACATACGTTTTGTTTGGATCAACCCCCTAACCCTCCCATGCAGCCATTTCAGTGTCCCATTCCTTGGCTATCTCCCCAGTTGCCATAAACACTGTTAAATTCTCAGTGTGTATACTTTTTTCTGCTTTACTTCCACAATGATTACATATATCTGGATTTCATTAAACTTTTATTTCAAATTTAATAGCACAAACACTGATAGACATTTGCTAAAACTAAACAAAGTAATACAGTCTCACAATGAAAACAGACTTAGCATTAAAACTTCTCTGCCTTTGAAACTCCCATTCACTGAAACAGCACTGAAACCCAAATTCAAAGAAAATACATCTTGCCAGTGGCGGATTAAGTTTACCTTTGGGCTGTTTTCATAAGATAGGTCCCTTGTGAATACTTTAGGACCATGCAAAAGTTATTTGATTCACCTTCCTGACTGTATAATTAAGTTTTAAGATGCAATAATTAAATTATATCCCTTGCATAATATAGCACCACTTGGTAGAGCGTGTTTTAAATGTATAGCTTTGCACATTTTTTCCAGTAAGTAGTGAAACAAAACATATGAACCAGTAATGACAAAACTGCCCAATTTAGAAGATTTCAACTATAGAAGACCACTCAAACTTCTGTCGTTACAATCCACCAGTGTCAGTCAATATGCAGAATCTCTGTAGAAGTAAAAAGTCATCTAATTCCACCTTAAAGAGATCTGTAACCAATGAAAAGTTTGCTGCTAACAAACAGCTTTATACTTCAATGCGTCATCTGCTTACCAATTCAGTGCCTGCTGCCCTTGAAGAACAAATTGCCTACTTATGTTACATAAAAAAAATGGTAAACTGAAAACAGATTCATAGTTACTAGGCATCTCATCCAAAAGAGGACATATTCATGACTTTAGCACCCCACTCCCTGAAAATACAACACAGTATCAGCAATCCATCTACATGCTGTGTGAGTAGAACCCACAGCCTTCTGCATTAAAATGTAAGCATGCTACCTGTTCTCCTACTAACACAGTTTTAAAATTCTATACCACAGTAGTGATACCATTTGTTAGCCAGCTAAACAAAACAGTAGCACAGAACAGACAAACATATGGGGGAAAAACCTGGACAGTTGAGGGGTATGCTACTTATGTCTTACACACACGCACACCTACCTCTCTCTCTCTTACACATGCACAGCAACTTTCTTCTGTCTTACACACACACCATACCTCTCAAAGAAAGTTGTTTTGCATTAGTATGAATTTTCTGAAGGATATGAAGTCTAAAGCTGAAATGTCTGCCATTATTTTCTGACTTCAGTCCTAAATGATTTGCCAGAAAAACACAATTCTATGAGAAACAGACTAAAATTATGAGGCAAAAAATCTGGACATTCTGCAAAACCCTGGACAGCTGAAGGGTATGCTACCTACCTCTTAAACGCACCTCTTTATATGCACACCCCTACCTGCCTCCCTCCCTCTTTACACGCACACACACCACCCCTACCTGGCTCCCTCCCTCTTTACACACACACCTACCTGGCTCCCTCCCTCTTTACACGCATACCTACCTGGCTCCCTCCCTCTTTAGCCGCACACCTACCTGGCTCCCTCCCTCTTTACATGCACACCTACCTGGCTCCCTCCCTCTTTACACGCACACCTACTTGGCTCCCTCCCTCTTTACACACACACACACACACACACACACACACACACACACACACACACACACCACCCCTACCTGGCTCCCTCCCTCTTTACACACACACCACCCCTATCTGCATCCCTTCCTCTTTACACACAGACACACATCCCTACCTGCCTCCATCCTTCTTACACACACCTCTACCTGCTTCCCTCCCTCTTACAGAAACACAGACACACACAGGCACACACCTGTCTTCCTCCCTCTTACACACACACATCATACCCCTCAACCTCTTCAGCACAAGAAATCTGGACAAAGCGTGTCATAATGGGGTGGGAGTGGGAGACAGAGGGCCAAAATTAAGGACACATTTTAAATATTGCTCTTTCAAAATTAGAAAGTTGATAGAACACGTTTTCTGAAGGATATGAAGTCTAAAGCACAAACATCTGCCATTATTTTCTGACTTCAGTCTAAAGATTTACCTGGGATTTGCCAGAAAACACCATTTTATGAGAAACAGACAAAACGAGGCAAAAATCTGGCCATTCTGCAAAAGTCTGCACAGTTCACTTCATTTTAAGGCTTTGTTAAAAAAAAAAATACCTTCAGGCCAGGACTTTTCAACAAGATCATCCGGATCAGCTCTGCAGTAATACCTGTCAGCAGCGACCAACAAATGGACCTTACTTGGAGGGAACAGAGCAGTTGTTTAAATTTCCCTCCAAGTTCTAACTGCCTGGCAGAAAACAAAGGGCAAATGAGCAGCTGCTCAGCATCAGATGCAAATGCGGAAGTTGTTCCTTCTTTCAGGGCAAGCAGCTGCTTATCTGCGAATGCAGAAATTAAGCAGCTCAGGTGCACACAGGGAAGTCTCCTTTTCTTTTTCTTTTTTTGTAATTATAAATTGACTGTGAGAGGAGCAACTTTTTTTTTTTTTAAGGTTACTGACGCATGAAATCTCTGAGTTCATGGACCTCTGGAATGCATCGTATGGACTCCCAGGGTTCCGTGGACCCCAGTTTTGGATACACTGGAATATAGCATGAATATGCTGTGAACAAACACAACAAACTTTGTAAAGTATATAAGTATTTTTGGCAACACAGTCACCAGCTTTGTTGCTGATATGTTTGAAGTAATGGCATGGTTCCTATTCCAAATATGGGTACACGGATAACATTTCCTTTATGGCAGAAAAAACAATAACCATATCTAGTCTGCTTCCTATCTCTCCTCCATCTATACTATCCCCCCTTACCCTTTTTCTGTTGTTCCATTTCTTCCCTGAAAGCCTATGTGGATCCCCCCCACCCCCCACCAAATCTAAAAGTTCATTCTATGGATCTATATCCTTCTCAATGAAAAAAAAAATAGGTGCTCCAAGTAGTTGTTAACCCTACAACTTGCTGTCTGTAACCCTTATTTTTTCTCTCTGTCCTTTATTTTCAGTATGACCCACTGAAATCTTCCTGACATGAACTTGTGCAATATCATTTTCCCCTGCTTATTCGGATTTGAATTTGTTCTTCCTCCTTTAATGCCTGGCCAGATTCCTTCCCCTCCACCTCATGGGTCTCTTAATTGTATGGCCTCCTAAACTGCAGCAGTATGAAAGGTGTGGTGTGACAAAGGCCTTGTAGAGTGGAATCATGACATATTTGTTTCTAGTATTTAACTCCCTGAAGCTACACTCAAGCAACATGTCTGTGCTTGTCACTGACCTCTCTATCGGCTGCCCGTTATTTAGTCCCAGTGTGATCACCTCCCCCAGATCCTTCTTCTGCTCTACTGCAATCAGTTCCACATCTACAGGTTGATAATTTACAGCAAGGTTGTTGAGGCCCAAATGCAGTACTTTGCATTTGTGCAATGAATGTCTACCACCTCCTTTCTGCTCACTTGTTCAGCCTTTCCAAATCCTTCAGTAGACTGATTTTCCATCATCCACTGCTGTATGTATTTGTGTCATCAGCAAAAGACAAAACCAAGACAAACGCACTGTAGAGTACTGGACTCAGAACAGACCTCTGGGTTGTTCCACTAGTCAATTTACTAATTCCTGACATTCTCACTTTCATCAAAGCCCTCTGTGTCCTGACATTTAACCATGAACCAATTTAGTTCCTCCGTCTTGGTCCTGTCACTGATCCCCTCAAGTTTTCCTATCTGCCTCCTAAGGCCTTGTGAAAATCATGTAGACCATGTCTATCACTACTCCCCTGTCAGGTTTACCTATAACCCAGTTGTAAAGGTGACTCAGCTCTGTCATGCATATTAGTCCCATGTTGTGACAACATACCCTCAGTACTTCCTTTATGATTTTCTTTGGCACTGTTATTAACCAACATGCTAGTTGTTTGCCATTATTTTTCTGCCCCCAACCCCCTCCAGTCATCTGGCATGTCTGCATTAGTCGGTGATCTGATGAAAATCTCTATAAAGGAATCTGCCAATACACACTCTTCAGACATCTGAGGACTTTTGAGGGGGGGGGGGGGCAGCCTTTGTAGTCCTTGCACTTTATCCTCCCCAACCATAGCAAGTTCCCTCCAGACCTCCTCCCTCTCTACTTTAGTAATTGTTCACAGTTCTCTCCATTCTCTCATCACCCTTCCCAGTGAAGCACTCTCCTTTTGCTTTATTTATTTATTTTTTATGAAGTCTGCTGCAAAGCATTCTTTTAGTAACTCTGCTTTTTCCCAGTGTTCTGTGATTTCCCTCCCATCTCTGCTCAGCCTGGTCAGTTCTGTTCTTCCCCTCCTATTTTCTGTTTTATACCTACAATAGGCCTTGCTTCCCTTCTTGATCCTTTCCACTAATCACCTTTCAACTTTAGCCTTTTTTGTTTCCTTTTTGCTAATATCCTTCTACTGTGTCTCCTCTTCCACCACTTTCCCCACCTTCTCCTTTCTACCTCTTGTATGTCCTTATGTACTGGTCTAATTACTGGCCTCAGATTTCTATGTACTCATACTATCCCTCTTGTTTTGCCTTTTGCTCACAACAGTATCCATGCTCTGACTACTCCATCCCTATTTCATAGCTTGTTTACTTCCTCACTTTTTTCCCAGTCCCGTAAATATTCTCTGGTCACTTTCTCACTCTTCTGAAATTCTGCCACCATTGCCTCTCTTTTTATTTATATCATACTCCTTACATTAAACCACACTGCCCAATGATTCATAGGTTCATAGATTAGTACTACGCTAACTGCCATTGTGGGACATTTTAAGGCTAGGCAATTAACCTATGTGAGAATCAAAACCTGCACCTTTTGTCTGTAAGGCAAACATCTTAACCACTTTGCCAACCTCCCTCACAAATATTAGTTCAAAGGTGAGAATCAAACCCTGAATCTTGTGTTTGTGAAGTAAACAACTTAACCATATGCCAACTGCGAGTATTTACTAATGATGCCTTAGCTTGGATGACTATGATACCCTTTGTAAAGGTCAGGACCATGCCCAGAATTCAACACCTTCTGGTACAGAGCTGCCCCAGTTCACTGAACACCCTTCATGACCTTGGAGCTAAGTTAACTCCCACTCCATCTACCTGGAGCTTGGAATTTCTCAGTCTGTCCTGGAAGATTCAGGCAATAACCATAAGAACTCAACTGTCATGCATATTAGTCCCATGTTGTAACACATGTTTAAATAGCTGTACTGACTGGAAGACAGGCAGTTTGATAAAACAGACTGATAAAGTGAGGCAAATATTTACACAAGTTTCCACACAAATAATCACTTTATCAATCAGATGGATGTTTCAACATCAAAATGGAGAGAGTATAACACAAAGGATGATAACCTTCCCAAATAAACAGACACCTCAGTGAAGCAGACCTACTAAGAAAAATATTATTTATTAAGCTGTGATATCTAAATGCAGATCACGGTTTACATTCACCAAATTAATAACCTTTCCAAGCTTTCTTTTTCTAAAGAATTCAACAGTTTGCCTGTTCCCGTACCTTCATAATGCAGAGTCCATATCCATCTCACTGTTTAGTAAAGTAGGCTAACATTACTTGCAACTGTCATTTCTGTTAATTTATCAGCTCAACACCAGTTCTGCTGTATGCTCAGGTGTATACACTTTGCAAACATGCACATTCTGGTAACAAAAATTTGCAGCACCAGTCCAAAAACAAGTTTATATATGCATGTAAGAACATATGCACAAGTGTGCCTAGCATGGGTACGTACACTGCCCTTCTAGCACTTTCTGCACAGTAGACATCATGCTGTTTAGGTGTTACATTAACTGGCAACTGTGATACTACACGTAGTTGCTCAGACCTACAAGGCTGGTGCATGATGCGGTCAGGTATGGCAAAGGTACATTTGTAGCAAGTAGTTTGCTACAGTTTAAAACAGAAAGGATTTGTTTCTTTTTTAACTAAAAATTAAGCATCATAGTGCTTCATGCAAGGTATAAACTTTAGCAACTGCTTGGATCATCTGTGGCAAGCAATTTGCTCCTGAAACAGGAAATCTTAATTTAAGAGCAGACCCTGCAAATCTGAGTTTTACTTAGCCATGGCTACAAAAAAAAAAGTCTCAGAATATGCTATCATGAGTACATCATCCTATCTTTGTATCCACCCAAGTTGGGCCTAAAACTCGTCAATTATGACTAGCACCCTACACAAAAAACAAACACAAAATAAATATATAATCTATACTAGATATCTTCATTATGGAGGTAATGTTTTTGACAGCAGTTTTGCCTGTATCACAGGGAACTCTATTGCTTGTAAGGCTTTTCCTACCATGCAACAGAGATAACTGTTACTCTTTTTTTTATAACTTTAGCTGAACAAGACACAACTTTAAAACAGATAAGTGACAGAAACACACAAGAGCTCACAACCATACATACTACAGACAGATCAATAGATTTATTCCTATGTTCAAAAGTATGCCAGTATGGCACTTTATTTACATAAATTTTGATGTTCAATTCCATAAACTCTACAACCTACTTTCAGCACATATTGGTAAGAGTCTAATGATCTTGTAAACACTAGTTGGTCAAGGTTTCTTTTTCACATGAACTACTGTGACTTTACATGGAAGGGAGTTAAGATTTTCTTTGGGTAAATCTACATTCTTCCCCTACTGTCCTAAGAATGGATGTCCTAGGTGAGTTGGGAATAGCAGCAGATTTAACTGATGAGAACCTGTGGGAAGACAGGTCTGCTCATGTATGTATGTATGTATGTATGTATGGTGACAGGCACTACTGCATTTCAACGTACTTTTCCATTTCTCTAATTGTGAAATGAGACGCACATTATCAGTGACTGAAAAAAAAAAAGGTTACAGTTAGACGGTATTTTTTATTTTTTGTTTAAGGTTAAGATCTGAGCAGGTAAACCAAGGAAAGCTGTTATATTGCTAGGACATCAAAGAATGCAATTTTTATGTTTACAGTAATAGCCAAATAAAATACTAAAATTATGCTAATCAAGACAGTCTAGATTTGACCCCTAAATAAAATGAAGTTATGTGCTCACCATAACATTCCATCTGTGTTGTCTGTCTTCATTCATCTTTGATAAATGGGTTTGGTTCCGGTATTGGAACCAACTCAGCAATTACTACAACTCGCGCCAGCCAAAAACCCTCGAGCTTAAGGTCTAGCCATAATCCCTCTCTCTCTCAATTACCCCAGATTGAGTTTGCAGCTAATATTTTTAGAAATATAAAAGCATAGATATCTATATACATACATAAAAGGTAAGTCAGGTAGAAGCCTTATTAACTGTGCTTGGATGAAATAACAGTTCAATTGGATATAATCCACTCCACCAAAAAACTTAGAGGCTGGGGGACGGAGGGAGGGAAATTCAAGGATGAAGACAGACAACACAGATGGAATGTTATGGTGAGTACATAACTTCTTTATTTGAGGTTGTCAATATTCATTCCATCCTTGACAAATGGGCTAGAATCCCCAGACACCTAAAATCTTGGGTGGCATTATGGAAGAATATTCCTGAGCAACATCGAGCCAAAGGACAATTGTCCCCTCGAGACCAGATCCAATTTGTAACAAGTAATAAATGTATGCAGAGTAGCCCAAGTAGCTGCTGCACATATATCATTCATTGAAGCGCTGGCTTGAAAGACAGCTGAAGTGGCTATAGACCTTGCTGAATGTGCTTTGACTGGTTTTGTCAAGTCAAATTATGCTTATCATAAATAAATGAAAGCAGTCTTTCAGCCATTTAGAAAGTGTAATCTTGCTGACTGCCTTGACCAATATCGCCCTTGAGAAAGAGACAAATAATTGACTAGACTATCTTATGCTTTCTGTTATGTGAAGACAGAAACGTAATTGTGTATAGTATATCTAATAGATCCAAGGCATAATCACCTTTGTTAGAATGGTTATGGAAGAAAACTGGCAAATTAATTGGTTAATATTTGCCTCTGATACAACCTTTGGTAGAAAGGAGGGGTTGGTTCGCAGAGATACCCTATATCCTTGTGGAAAATAATATAAGGAGGTTCCAATGATAAGGCCTGGATCTCTGAAATCTTTCTGGCAGAGGTGATGGTTACCAAAAACAATTCTTCCAAGATAAATATTTCAGCTCATATTCCATAGCAGGTTCGAAGGGGGTATGTATCACTGCTTACAGAACTAAGTTCAAGTCCCAAGGAGGGATTGGGTCATTGTACAGGGGCTTTAACAAAAGAACGCCTCTTAGGAACGATTTACAAAGTCTATGAGAGGCTAAGGAACATTCATCCAAGCCATTATGAAAATTTGAAATAACAGCTAATTGAATTTTGATAGTAGAAAGATAAGCTCCATCGTTAAATACAGTGGGTAAGAAATTCAGGACATGCTCTGTGGAAGCTGAGAAAGGATATATTTTCTTTTCAATGGACCAAATGGTAACTCTTTTCCACTTACTGGTATATAGTCTCCCAAACTCTCCAGTGTCTTGGACTACTGGCTCTGCCCCGCTCCGTTCGCTACACTCACTCTGCTCCTCTACCCAACCCCCATTCCCACCCACCCCCATTTCAATTAGATTTATAGTTAGACACCACACCTTCTATCAGTTCCCTCACACCCAATTAGAGTTTCACACCACACATCACTTACAAACCAACACCCTTCACCACACCCTTACTATCACTCATTATTAGTATATAAAATCTACTTACTTTAAGATACTACCTTAAACACTCTTCACCAAACATGAAATATAAACAGTCCCACTTAATAAAACCACTTCTCTACCTATGTACTATCATCACTTTTCTCCTGCTCTTCTACCTCTCCTCTTACCACACTCCACTCCATATCAGTACCCCCCACAATGGCAAACCAAACCTCTATCCACTCTCCTGAAACTTTGTAACTTTCCTATCACACCACTTGACCTCACCTCCTCTAGATCAGTCTCTTACTCCCACTACAAACTGTCAGTCAGAACTAACCCTCACTCCTCATTAAAACATACTAAATTACTACACAAACTAAACTATATCTTCACCTACTCCACAAACTCATTCACTGTGGTGACATTCACCCTAATCCAGGGCCCACCACAACACCCTACACAGACTCTAATCAGCCAAATCCCCTACACTATAAACTACCTCCTCTCTCCTCTTCATTAACATAAATGCAAGAAGTATACTTAACAAAATCCAGAACCTTCACGCCCTTCTAGCTGTATATAAACCAGAAATAGCAGTGCTAACTGAAACATGGCTTAAACCAGAACACCATAATAATGAGATTACAGCTCCTGGTTATAACATAATACACAGAGATAGAGTAGAGAGAAAGGGAGGTGGTGTAAAAATATTGTTCCAAAATCATCTCACCATTGAACAAATTGATAACACCCAAGAAATCAAAGATATTGAACTAATCCTTGCCAAATTAAAACTACACTCAAACAAACATATCATTATTGCAGGTGGCTACATTCCACCAGGCAATAACACTATTATAATGGAAAACCTGCTAAACTGGATCTCAAACTCCATGCCACAAGAAACTGTACTATTAGGTGACTTTAATATTGACTGGCTGAACTGCACTAGCCACACTCCAACTACCCACATTAACCTCCATAGATTTACCCAAATTATATCCACCCCAACCAGAACAGACAAAACCTCAAATAGCGAATCCATCTTAGACTGGATTCTGTTATCTGACCCCACTCTGGCTGTCTACCTGACAGTCTAAGTGATCATCAACCAACCTACCTAATTCAGAACAGACCCCATTACATAAGCCAACCCAACCTCAGAGTAATACGTAACAAAAAGAACTTTAAAACAACTGACTTCATCAATTCACTACAAAGCTGTAATTGGACACCCCTAAAACTATCTCTAGATGATGCCGTACAGTACTTTAACTACACTTTCCTGCAAATCCTAAACTGTCATGCCCCCTCCAGAACTATAAGACTAAAAGCTAACTATGCTCCATGGCTAACTAAAGATACTAACACTACAATGAAAGAGGGATCAGGCCTGGAGTCAATATCAAAAGAACAAAACCAGTAATCGGAGGCAAACCTACCAAGAACTTCAAAACAAAGCCAAAAAACAAATCAAACTAGACAAACGTAACTACTACAAAAACATGCAGGAAAAATATGGTAACAACCCTAAGAAATTTTGGGCTACAGTAAATGGCATAATCCACACAGGTAAAGCCACCACCCCAACCCCAGTACTACCAAACAACCATGACAACATTCCCACACAATTTAACAAATTCTTTACTGAAACAGTCCATACCCTTACCAATGGCCTTGATACAACTAGCAGCCCTATTACCTGGTGCTAGCAAAACCCACCCTACTACTCAAAACAATACCACCAACTTTTCCCTACACCCTGTACCCACTAAAATTATTTCAAAGCTCCTTAAGAAACTCAAACCAACCACACTAGCTGCTGACACCCTACCAGCCAAATTCCTTCAGATAGCAGCAGACGCCATAGCCTATCCTGTGTCCATCCTCATAAATAGGTCACTTGCAGAATTCAAAGTCCCCACCCTGTGGAAAACAATACACATTATTCCACTGCACAAAGGGGGCAGCTCAATAGAACTCACCAACTACCGCCCAATTGCAATACTCTCACCTATATCCAAGATATTAGAGAGAGAGTTGTATATTCTGAACTACTTCAGTATCTCTTACAAAACAACTTGAGCTCCAAAACCCAGCATGGCTTTAAGACCATCCCACAGCACCACCACAGCATTACTATCATTTACAGTTATAGTTAACTACAATAGAAACAAAGGACTATTTGTATCTTTCATTTTCTTAGACATATCTAAAGCCTTTGACATGGTAGACCATAACATTCTTCTCCAAACTATCTACCCAAAGCCTCAGCCCCTCCACTATATCATGGTTTACTAGCTACTTATCTGGTCGACAGCAGGCAGTCCTATGGCATGATCAGCTGTCCCCCCTGCTACCAGTATCCATAGGTGTCCCTCAAGGATCCATCCTTGGCCCACTACTGTTCTCACTATTCACCAACCAAATCAATTCCTCTTCACTCACAGCATCAGTAGTACAATACGCAGATGACACCACCCTTATAAGTGCTGCCCCCACATTAAAGGAACTGCAAATCCTCACCCAAAACACTTTTACTCTAGCCGAAATATGGTTCACAAACATTAAACTTATTCTTAACCCCAAAAAAAATAAATTCTTTTCAGCCCAGGTCATGCTCCCCCAACAACACTTTCACCATTCACTCCAAAGATAACATTCAAATCACTCCAACTGCACATACTAAACTGTTAGGTGTAGAAATAGACAACCTTAAATTTGACATCCATATAGCACAAACTATTAAGAAAGTTAATAAAAAAATAGGATTTCTCTATAGGAACAAAGACTTTACAACTAAACAAACCATAGCTACTACTGCAAGAACTCATCTCTTATCCATCCTTCTCTATGCCTCTCCCATCCTTACTAATCTTCGCCAGAGTGATCTGAACAAAATGGAATCTTGTTATAACAAAATAGCAAAGTTCGCTACTGAAACCTCATACAAATCCCACCCCTGTCTCGCCCTTAACCAACTCAATTGGCTCAAGCTACCTCAACTACTTCTGTTTAATCAACTCACAATAGCGCATAATCTGTTCTACCTTCCAGAAAAACTCCTGCACTTCAAAATATAATTAACCCCCACATCCCTACCAGAGCCTTACGATCTTGTTCTCAGAACCTAATAAGCATTATAAGACACAAAAATGATGCTGTCAAATATCTCTTTGCCTGCACTATTGCCACAATCTGGAACTCACTACCTAGCCAAATAACCTCCACTACCTCTACTGTTCAATTAAAAAACTCCTGAGAACCCACTTCTCAAACAATTGGCTTTGGTCATGCTACTCCCCAGGTTAATTTGCACCAATACCATGTTCAAGGATTCTACCAGAGGTCCCCTAATTCCTTTCACTGTAAAGCTTAATAATCACTGGCTATTTCTGTAACAAAAATATTGAGTACTCATAATTTAGAAAGAAAAAAAAAATTTTTCTTGTGTGTTTACATTTTATATTCTATATAATCCCTACTACTAGAATGTTGTATGCTGAGTTTACTACAGGAATTGTTAATCTACACAACTTATGTTTCTATGGAACCTATACCTCTGTATGATATTCTTGTGTATGTGTAATGCTATTGGAGCTTTTCTCCCCGGGCCTCCGCTGAAAATGGATACGTGTCCAGTCGGACTTTCCCAGTTAACAACTGTAAAATAAAATAAATAAAATAAACATAGCTTTCTAGTGGAATGCTTGTGAGTGGATAAGGGAATATGGCATATTGGGGAGAAACTACTTGAACACCTGACTATTAATGGAACTGGAGAAACGACACAGTCAGCTTGAGGTTCAGAATGTTTGGGTGAAGACAGTCTGGATGGGACAGAAGATCTGGCTCTGGGTCCAGAATCCACAGTTGCCAAATCTGAGAAGGCCAATGAAAGGGGAACCAAACCAGTCATGGCCAAAAGGGAGCAATGAGGATCACTTTGCTCTTCAACCTGAGGGCTTTCTGTAGAAATTTGGGAATTAGAAATATTGGGGAAAATGCAAATTGGAGACCGGGGGGGGGGGGCAATCGTGGAGAAGAGCATATCTTGGCGAGTTTCCCAGAGGGGGAATCAAGGCAAAGTAATTGCTGCACTTGTTGTTTCTGGGAGAAGCTAACAGATCACAGCAAGGTTGTCCTCAAAGGCGGAAGATCATCTTCGTCACTTTTTGATTGAGAGACCATTCATGAGGCTGAAAGATGCATCTGCTCAACTTGTCTGCAATCACACTGGAACTCCCCAGAATGTGTAATGTATACTGCCCCATTTGGCATGTACCTCACTAAACACCTACAACAGCTGGAAAGGCCACAAAAATTACCTCACGAAGAGGATCCTAGGCCTTAAACACATGCCCTACATGGACAGACTCAAAACACTCTGTCTTTTCTCTGTCTCATATCGTCTATTAAGAGGTGACCTCTGCTTGACTTACAAAGCCATGTCTGACCCAGCCCGGTTACAAATGTTACACTAAAGAAATCCCCATCCAGTCATCAAGATTTCTCTTGAAAAGGGCCAGTGAGGTACTCTGCTAAACATGGAGGTGGAGTCTATTCCACAGATGAGGGAGTCTCTGGGACACAAATCTATCTCACCAACAAGTTCTATTAATGTCACAGACCAGGTTTAGACCTTAAGTGTGGTTTGCCAGAGTAGTTTTTATCTTCTGGATATGCAACAACAATATCAAGACTGGGTTTGAGATGCCCTTGTATGCCAGCCACAGGTCACCCCTGAGCAGTCTGTACAACACCGAGTAGAGGGACAGGGCTTTTAGCCTATCTGTACAGGACAGGTGTTTGAGACCCTGGATTTTCCTGGTCAGGAACTTCTGTGGTCTCTCCAGCTGTGCATGTACTTGGCAAGGTACATACCAAAGGGGGCACTGTACACGACAATGGGTGTGATAAGGTAGGAGTACAGGGATGTTATGACCTTGTTCCTTCATGAAATTCCCTTACTTATGAGTTGGGCCATGTAGAAAGCCTTCTGTACAAAGGAGGCAACGTGGTGGTCAAAAGTCAGGTTGCTATCAACCTGGGTGCCCAAGTCCATCACAACTGCTTGTGTGCTTAGTACACTGTTATTAATGTGATAATTAGTGGGGATGTTATTTTCCCCAAAGGGGATAATGATGCATTTCTTGGCATTAGTTTGAGACCATGGTCCTGGCACTAGCCATTAGTTTGGGTAAGGCCCTCTTGGAGGCTGTTCACATCACTAGAGGAATTTAAGACAGCACCCAGCTTGCAGTCATCTGCAAACTTGGTCAGCCACAGACCACTGGTTTTGGCTTGCACCTTAGAAAAGTATATCCCAAAAAGTAGAGGCCCCATGACCAATCCTTGGGGTACACCACTCATTACGGGTCTACTACTAGAGGTGGCTTCTCCTAGTTTGATTGAGTGGGTTCTATCAGTGAGCCAGTTAGCTACCCATCTGGAACATATGGGTTGATACCTAGCTTGGGGAATAGTGTTGAAGGCTTTGGCAAGGTCAAGGTAGGCGGTGTGCACTGTCTTCCCCTTGTCCATGGCTTTGTTGACTGTTTCAAAGAAGTTGACCAAGTTTAATAGGCATCATCTCCCTTTGGCAAAACCAAACTGTGTGGGGTCAAGCGTTTGGAGGTTGCCAATATCCTTGCTTATAAGGTCTATGATAATGCATTGTATGGCCTTGCAGTTCAGGCTAGTTAGGCTGATTGGCCTATAAATGCCTGGGTCAGTGAATGCTCCACCTGTGTGTAGAAGGATGACAGTGACTGTCCTCCATTCAGCTGGGATGAAGACAGTGTTCAGACTTTGGTCGAATAGGGTGCCTAATGGAGCTGAGCGCTCATGCCTGAGCTCATGTAGGATGCAGCCAAGGATGTTGCCAGGTCTCATGGAGACTGTATTTTTGCCTTTGAGAGGGCATTAAAGACCTGCTCCCTTGGTGATGGGGGGGGGGGGTGTCCTGGTTTACTGATGGGAGGACAGAGGGGGTGAAGTTTTCACTGAATCTGTCTGCCAGCAGGTTGGCTATATCTACAGCGTTTGTGTATGTGGTGTTCTTGACCACCAGTTCAGAGCAGATTTGAGTGCTACCTTTGCGATTGCAGACGTATATGAAGAAGGCCTTGTGATTATCCTTAGTGGATGTGGCCAATTTGGACTCAAAGTTAGCCTTAGAGGATTCCTCCAGTGACCTTATTTGCTTGTTCAGACACAGGAGAGATTGCTTCCAACTCAGCACCTGCTGCTCCTTGGCCCTGGACAGCATTTTTTTTCTTTTTATTATAGAGTTTATTTATTGCTGCTGTCCACCACACAGGTTTACTCTTCCTTGAGAAAGATGATTTGGTCCTGTCAGGTATTGCTGAGTCCATACAGCTGTGTAGGTGCTCATACAGTTTTTTTTTTTGTGTATGCTTGAACATTAGTGCTAGTTCCAACTGAAGGGATGGTGGCTGTGAAGCTGCTTAAACCTGCTCTCAGGAGACTGTAGTCAGCTTTGGAAAAGTTTTTTTTGTTTGACCCTGACAAGGTGGGGGGGGGGGGTATTCAGGGAGATGGTGATTTCGAAAGTGATTGCTTTATGGTCGGATCTCACCAAGGAGGATGACACTGTAGGTGTGCTACAGTGGCTACTCATGTTGGTTAGTACTAGGGTCCAGGATATTTTCACCTCTCATGTGAGTGTCGACCAGCTGATCCAATGCATTGGCATTGACGAAGTCAAGGAATCTCTGGGCATTCATGTTTGGGCTAGAATAGGTCTTACACTCTATGGTTGGGTAGTTAAAGTCTCCCAGGATCAGGGTAGAGGGTTGAATCTTGATGGATTCAAGTAAGTCCAGATAGGTGGAGTGGGTGTCCTGAGTTATGGTTCAGGGTCTGTAGCTATCTATGATTTGAATATGTGTTTTATCAACAGTTAACTGCACTTGGAAGGTCTGCTGTGCATCACCCCTTTTGACCAGCCTTGAGGTATGTATGTCTTTGATAAATATTGAAACTCCACCTCCTTTGCGTTTGCAGCCCTCCGTTTGGGGTCTGCAATTATAGTAGGATGAGTAACCTGGTAAGGCTGGGGTGCTCTCCACAGCTTTGAACCAGGTTTCAGTGACTGCACAAATGTCAGCAGGCAGGGAAAATCGCTGGCAAAGGACCTTATGGCAAAGGTCGATGAAGTGTACACCCTCTTCCCAAATCTGTCCTTAGCTCGGGACTCTGTGTTAGGCAAATGAACAGAGGAACTCTCCTCAGCTAGTTCCTTTTTTGTGGAGGCCACTATGACCATGCCATCAACTGCAAGACCCTTAGCCCAAAACTGTTTATCTGTGGGTGCAGAAAGTATTCTCTCTGGTCTCTTGAGGATGGGCTTGACAGAGTCAGGAGTCTTCCCTGCCCGCTATAAAATCAATTGAATGAGATCATCAGCAGCTGGAGTCACCCAAGAAGTAAATAGGCATGTGCCAAATGCCTGCAGGTAAACAGACTCCTCAGGGGAAGGGTTTTGGGTTGTCCAGCCACCCCTCTGCTTCAGAATTTCCAAGATGTTTCCAAATGAGACATCCTCAAGAGGTGACCGAGGGGACCCCTCCCTCTCATCAAAATCTGTATCTTCGGTGACTGATTCCTGAGGGGAATCAAAGTGCTTCCTCTTGCACCTCTTTTTGTGAGGGACCTCCTCAGTGGGATAATCTGGGGAGATATCATAGGATCAGAATTCAACAAACCACAGAAAAACCAGAAGAACGTGAGCACTCCAAAGGACACCAACTTTATTCACAAACAGTTAAGCGCTTTCCTCTCCACTACAGAGACTGTGAATAAAGTTGGTGTCCTTTGGAGTGCTCATGTTCTTCTGGTTTCTCTGCGATATCAGAGGATAACAGTACCTGTGGCTGTGAGACCTGAAGCTTTGGCACCCGCTGTCCCAGTGGAGAGGCAGGTGGAACAGTACAGCTAGGGGGGGGGGGGGCTTGTTCTGATGGGGAAGTCCTGACTGCATCTCTGCTAGAGAAAGAGCCCTCTGCATAGCCTTGAAGGCTGGTCCTCCTGAAGAGGGAGGGGAGCCTGGAACAGAGAAAGACTGCCTCGGGACCGGGATCACCTCCAGCTCCGAAGAACCAACCCTCGAGACCAAAGCCAGAGTGGAGCTCATTCAAGCCGAAACTCTGAGGAACAGGGCCTGGAGTAGAGATCTGCTCCCCAGAACCGACAGGGAAGCCACTGCTCAGGAGGTCTCCGGATCAGAAACAACTGAAGAACTCAGGGTAACTGTCGGCTCAAGCAGTAGCAAACAACTCCAGAGCCAACACAGTGCATGCCGGGGGACCTGGAACAGTGGACACTAAAACCTCCAAGGAGGTTAGAGAAGGAGTAGTCAGTGGGGTGAAGGATGTTTCGGTACCAAGACCTGAAGAAATCAGTACAGAAGATGGGCCTGCAAGCCTCTATCCCACTAAATCTTGTTCACCAGCCTTTACATGTCGAGTTCTGAAAGGCTTTTGGTGGAGCAGACTGACAAAGTGGACGGAGACTTAGGCCTCTGCAGAAAAACTTCAGGCATTTCCCCTGCAAAAGGAGCTACACAAAGTGTAAGTAGAGGGAGATAAAGAAACTTTGAAAAAAAGTTAGCAGAAAGAAATACTACCTAAATCCAAAAAAAGCTGGAAAGTATCAGCTAAATGCAACCATTTCAGAAAGTGGCAAACGAGATCTGAGGTAATAGAGAGAGGGATTATGGGTAAAACTTAATCTTGAGAGTTTTGACTGGCACAGGCTGTGGTAATGGCAGAGTCCATTCCAATATCGGAACCGAACCCACCTTTCAAGGATGGAATGAAGACTGACATCATCAGATCTAGTAACTGTTGATCTGAAACATAGAGAATTGGGCATTTTGTAATATATATTCAGATAAAACTTGCAACTTTTTTCATCAGTACCTAGCAATATACTGCTCATCTCTGTGTGTCAAGAAATACACACAGCTGCAGTCATCCTACCCTCCTGTTGATATAACTTGGGGGGGTGGTGATTACAGTCACCCAAAGTACACATTTGTTGGTATAAAGCTGAAGTCCGCTAATTTACACATCACTGTGATTATGCAGCTGGTGCACTGTATGCAAATTACATTCAATCCTGAAGAAGAGCATACTGCATGGGGAAGTAGGTGCATGGCAAAGAATGTGTACACAATGGAACAAAATCAAGCATAAGGTCTTCCTTCACTGAGTACACTACTTTATAAACTGTAAAGGGTTCTGGTACACACGCTTGCTGCATACCAGACCTACTCAACAACACAGAATGCTTTATGATTAGCACCCTCAGAATCAAACTTGTGGTGTTTACTAAATGTGGAAACTCCTTGCCATGTATCAACTTCACAGACAACTTGTGTACAGAAACAGTGAGGAAGTGACCCAGCATAGGGTTTACTCACTACCCCTTAAAGTGGTACGTTAGGCTCATTGTAAAAAAACAAAACCAGTTACCTAGCCATGGATTATATATAATCTACTGGCACCACATGCTTACCTGTAGAAAAGGACAGGTTATTTTCTTTCTGAAACAAGCTGCTTTTCAATATAATCTCTAATTTGTTTGAGCATATATATTATTTTTTGGGAAGTAAACAGGAAGGATGAGAGGTTGACTTGGGCCTGCCTTTGGCATGAAAGATGTACTGTTTTAAAAAAAATGCTTTTTTGGAAAAACAGTTACTTCTGACTACATATCAATCCATGTGAAATGAAAGACTTCTAGCAGACAGGAAGGGAGAAGAGAGATCAGGTTTTTACAGTCTCAAGAGTTCTGTGTAGGTTTCCAAAGTAAATGGAAAAGAAATGTAAACAATGTTCCTAAAAAGAAGACAAAATGAAGGCTAGTAGAGACAGCACAGAGAACAGCTCTAAGTCACAACCATGTAGGATGAAATGGAAAATTCGTAAAACTACTCACAGGGTTGGCAGAAGACACTAATAACCTGAAGTAAAAAGTGGTTGACCACCTTGGATTAAGGGACAGAATGCAAGAATAAATTAGGGAATTCAACAGAAAGAGGGAAGTGGTGGAGAAACTTTTGTGGCCTGCCTGGAAAGACTGGAAATGGTGAAAAATAGGTTTGGATATTAAGGATGCACATGGAAGACCAAGAAAATTGATCAAGTACAGGAAATCTGAGCACATGTTCTATGCTAATTACCTGTACGATTCATGAGAAGTGATGTACAACAAATGCGAACAGGGTTAATGCACACAGTAGTAACCTAGGCTACAACAGTGCTAAAATATCATTAACAATAGGAAAGATTCATCCACATAAAAAATACAAGCATGGTAAAATGTAAACATAGTAATACACAGATGATTCTATAACTCCAGGATACAGTACTGCAGGTATCAACAATCTCAAGGTCAGATGCAAATATTCTGAGCACACTTGTGATGGTTAACTTTTTTTTGGGGGGGGGGGTTCTTTTCTCCACCCACACAGATGACTATCAGCGACCTCAGTGCATCTCCTCAGTCAGAAGATCTACTCAACACTCCTTTATGCCTTGGACTAACGTGGACATTCGGTCATCTTGGAAGAGTGTGACACTAATGTTTTCTTCTCGTTTTTATTTCACTGCCCCTTCTCACATCTAGTAACATACTAAGGGTGGAAGAGGCATCAGCTCACAACCACCCCTTACTTCCACAGAGGGCTGGCATCAGTAGGACATTCTACACACCCTCAGGCAGCACTTAGTGATTGTTTCCCCAGTCTCATCATCATCATAATCAGCACCCTTTTTTTTTCACTATTTTCTACATGATGTTGGTATGTCACGTCAACTGTTCCCATCTCTCTGAATTCAGTGTCATTCTCCTACCTTCAACAGTCATGCCAGACTGTCATAAGTCTTCTTTCACACAATGCATCTATTTGCTGGATGTCATTGCTTCTTCTTGCCTTCTTTCTGTCTGTTCCAAATCATCTTCACCAGATTGTCTTTTGCTTTCCTACACATGCCCACACCACAGTAATCTGTTCTCTTTGTCCTTCTCTGCAATTGGAGCTACTCAAACGTCTGCTATGACGTCCTCATTTCTTCATCAGTCCCACAGTGTGCATCCTGCCACCTGTCTCTGGCACTTCACCTCCATCACCTCTACTTTCCTTAACTGCTTTACCTTCACTGCCCAGGTTTTTGTACAATACAGTACTACTGATTGCACCCCTGTTTTATACACCTTACTTTTCAGCATCTTCAGCATTTTTCTGTCATACACTATCTCTGACACTGCCAGTTGGCTGCAGCCCCTCTGAGTTTAGCTTTGACCTCCTCATTCAGACTTCCCTTTTCCTCAACCAGCCCTCCTAGGCATCCGAAGCTATAACCTTGTTCCACTATTTTCCCTTTTAGTTCATCTCAGCTTATTCAGATTTCCCCCCACTTTCTGCCATTAACAACTGTCTTATCCGTACATAGCTTCTGACTTAGTTGGGATATTTTGTAGCCACCTTAATGTTTATGGACATTAACTTGGTTTAAAGCCCCATGTTTCTAAAGCATAGCCAGACTATCCACTTACGTTTTGCAAATGAGGTCAATAAAAAGATCGAAACATGAATGTCCACAATGAAAATGGTTTGGCTCTGACAGCCTGAATATTCTCAGAAAGACTTCAAAAGTAAGAAGCAAAAAAGTCATGGCAATTCAAAAGCCATGTAGCTGAAACACCTGATGTCCTTAAGGGGTAATCTGCATATATCCCTTGGGCCTCCATTACAGGAGATTTAAGGTATTACACAGTGAAAGCTCAAGGTCTTGATGTGAGCAGGGATATTTTGCAGGCATCTTAATGTTTATGGGCATTCACTGGGTTTAAATCCTTGTGTATCTAAAGCACAGCCAAGCTATCCACTTATGCTATGCTGTTGAGATTAACAAAAAGACTGAAACATGCATGTCCACAGTTAGTGGGGCTTGGCCTTACTGGCTTACATATACCCACAAAGATGTAAAAAGTCAAGGATATTTGCATATATCCCATTGACTCTCCAGTTTGGCTGTTTTTTTCTTGCAGTTTTTACGGAATGGTTTGTCTGTGTGAACTTTTTACCCTTTTGTTTGGAAATCTGTACATAGTGTTACAACATGTGCCTTCAGTTTTGCATTCCATTCCATTCACCTATTGTTTGCTGAAGTTCTTATTCAGACTCTGCCTGTAATGCCACATCGTCTGCATACAGCAATTTTGCTGATCTGTCCCCTCCAGCCTGTTCACTAACATAGTCCATCACTGGTATGAACAGCAGAGGGCTTGGAGTTGAACCCTGACACATCCCCCACAACAACTGGAAGCTCCTTTGTGAGTCTGAACATTGTATGCACTTGTGTCATTGGGTCCTTCTACATAGCTTACACTAATGCTACCGATGTTTCTGGAACTTCAAACCATCTACAGACTGGCCAAATCAGCTTTCATGGGACCTAATCATATGCTTTCTTTACGTCTAGGAATGCCCAGTTGGATTCTTTCCTCATCTCTAGCTTCTTCTCAACTATCTGTCTCACTGCAAGCATTGGATCACTTGTGTGGCAGCCTAATCTGAATCTAAACTTCTCATCTCCTATCCTACTTTCTACTACTCTGTATTTACTTAAACACATTCTCTGGAACTTTCATGCAGTGTGACAGGAGTGTGATACCGCTACACTGCCCACAGTTGGGAATGTCCCCTTTTGTTCTTGTACACTGGCACAAGTATGCTTATTCTCCAGTCAACTAAGATATGCCTTTCTCCCCATACTGCTATGAATACCCTCAAAGGGTTTCCACTATGGAAACTGAGCAGTGACATGCGCCCTAAGCACATGCCCCTCCCTTCCTCCCCTGCAGAATGGGCCAGTCCATACTTCCCTGACGATGCCATAAAACACCTTAGCCACTATTCAAAACCAGAGCACCTAGACTGCAGTTGATGATTCATCTCCCTAAGCCACTACGCTAGCTTGTGAAGGTATACATACTTTGTTACAGGAGGATATGGAAAAACACTGTCTTATCACAACCATTGAGATAAAATGTGGCAGGTCCACAGTTCTAATAATGTGAATACAGTGAATTTACAAGTAAATGGAGGAAGCACTGATTTACTGCTGAATTTGTGGCAATGTCCAGCTTAGGTCACAGATGATAAAAAGAGATGACAGACGTTCTCTCCTCTTATTCTTGCTTCACCATCTCCCTGTATGTGTGTTACTCTGGGTAGGGCAGTCATGAGCAATTCAGCAAAAAAAAAAAAAAAAAAAAAAAAAAAAAAAAGAGTGCAGAGCCATATAACTGTTCTGTAGGTATAACAAAAAGGTCCACGTCAAAGCAAGAATCAGTAGAAGTATCTTGTGTTTATTTTGATATGTGTATGCTTGGTTTACATTATGTAAATGGTGTGAGATTTTGTTATTGTGAACTCAATGTCATGAGTTTTATATATTATGGCATCAATATATAGGCACAACACTGTTATAAAGTACAGTCATGAAAACTCTTAACATAACAGTAAATGTCCTTCTCTTCTTTGTTGCAGTATTCATAATTGGAGGCATCTCCTGCCAAGGAGAGCCCAACATCCAGGCAGTATACCAAAGCTTTTAGCACTTACAGGTGCAGTATATCACATGTATGCACCCTGCGCAACACGTAGTGCACAAAGGTGATGTACAGATGTACACACACATACACACCACTGAAAAAGCTCCAGGAGGAACAGAATGTCCACAAGGACAAGGAAGAACATGTGCACCCAGAAGGAGAAAAGGGAGAACAGACCCTCAGCCAGAAGGGCAAGGAACAACAGGGTAGTGTAGAGGGGGCAAGAGGGAAAGAGCAAACAGTGCAAGAGTGAAGAGAAGGACATTTACTGTTTTGGTAAGATTTTACATAATTGTACTATGTCCTTCCATATCACTATTGTAGTATTCATAACTGAAGGGAGAGTACAAAAGCGTAAAAGCAACCCTAGGAGGAGGACAGCACTGAAGAGCCCTGCAGGATAGACCTGCCAAACCCAGCTCTGTCCCTGGAAATAACATCCATTTTATGATACTTATTGAAGGTTCGAACAGAAGACCAAGTAACAGCCTCATGGATGGAATTGGTATGCAGCTCCTTGAAAAAAGCACCAGAGGGGCAGCAGACCTGGCAGAGTGAGCCTTTACTGATGAAGAATGGCATTTACCATAAGAATAACTAAAAGAAATTACTTTAGAAAGCTAAATCCAAAGACCTAAGATGAAATGAAAGAAAAGGCTAATTAGATTTATGAATAACTTTAGTTTTACACAAATAATTTCAGAGTTATCTATGCAAATCCAAGATGTGAAGAACCTTCTCACTGGCAGACATCAGAGAAGTTAAAAAGGAAGGCAAATGAATACACACTGATTAAGGGACAGCTCATTGACCACCTTGAGCATAAAAGAAAGATTAGTACGAAGAGATCCGTCTCTGGAAAAACAAGAAAAGAGGAATAGCCTTGACAGCCTGAAGTTCATGGCTGAAGTGACAGCCAAAAGAACAGTCTTCTAACTACAATGTTGTATGGAAGCTGAAACAGCAGGCTCAAAGGGAGCCGGAGAACCATAAAATACAAGCAAGGAACTGTAAAACCAAAAGTTCCTAAAAACGGACTAGACACATTTTATTTAAAAACAAAAACAAAGTACAAGGACTTCATCAGAACAGTGCACTCAACTGCAATCTATTAAATAAAAATTACTGAATGATGTCATCATCCTTTAATTACATACATCTAAAAGTAAAACTACCTTTTAAAATACATCTATAAAAATCCACATAAAAATCCATATATGCATATCGCTTAACCATAGTGTACTTTGTTTTTGTTGTTAAATAAAATGTGTCTTTAGCCCATTTTTAGAAACTGGGTTTTGATTATTTGTTTTGATTTTACAGTTCCTTGCATGTATTTTATTGTTCTTAGTTTGTATATTTTATGGGTGTACAGACTAAATCAAATATGGCACAACTGGAAACTTCAGCAAAATGAATGTCTACTATTGGCAAATTAACACTGCTGGTGCAGCAGTTATTCCAAAAAATTTTCATACTGAATTTCATACACTCAACTGTGAGTTTAATACTTACTTCAGCACAAAGATATAACACTATGTCATCGAGTAGTAGTGCATTTCCTAGGTTACTGGAGAAGTGTGACCAGGCTGAGAGACATTTGGGCAATGATGTCAGAGATAGAGACGATGGCAGGAGCTGTAACCAGAGTTCTAATCGTTTGAGAAAATGGCTTGATAGAGTGTATGAACTGGGGACTGTAGTCTGACAGTCCATGAGCGCAATTTCTTTTGAAGAGAGTCTCAAGTTGTTCCAGGGTAAACTGTTAAAATACTGCAAGCTGTAACTGGAAAATGCATTTTTTAAAGAGTGCATTAAGTGAGAATCTGGCAAAATTTCAAGCCCCATAACCCCTGAGAACACTGCTGCCTATGCAGAACGGTTCAGAAAAACCCTGTACAAGCATGTTAATAGCTGCATAGAGGCAGCTGTACCCACCAGGAAGAAGTACAGAACTAACTCAAAAAACAAGCCACCCTGGTGAAATCACAAAATCAATAGGCTGTATAACAGGAGGAAGAAAATCATGGCAAAAATTAGGAGGTGCATCACTCAGCAGGATAAAAGCACTGTCAAACTAAACAACTTAGAAGACCAATAAAGTCTACAAAAGCCAAATTTGAGGTAAGTTTGGCCTCCCAGGCCAAGGATAACCACAAAGCATTCTTTAGCCATGTCCGCAGCCTCAAAGGCAATACACAATTGCGTGCAGAGCTCACTGTAAATAGAACCACCTATATTGAGCCAGAAGATATAGCAAACCTACTGGCGGATAAATTCAGCCTCAACTTTACCCCCTTCTCCCCCTCAACCTTCCCTCAGGAAATATAATCAAATATAACTCCCCCTGCTATCACTAGGGAACAGGTCCTTAACGCTCTCTCTAAGACCAAGAACACTGCATCAATGGGCCAGGACAATATACCACAATACCTTCTAAACAGCATGAAACATGACCTATCAGGGCCTCTGGAATTACTATTTAACTATAGCCTCCAAGCAGGCTTCGTGCCTCATGAATGGAGAAAAGCAACAGTCATCCATCTGCACAAAGGTGGGCCATCTACAGACCCTGGAAACTACAGACCAATAAGTCTTACTAGGCTTATACGTAAAGCCATGAAAAGAATCATCACAGAGATGATCAACACAGAAACAGTAAACTTCCAGACACTGGACCCAACCCAGTTTGGTTCCATCATGGGCAGATCATGCCTATTCAACCTGGTGGAGTTCTTTGAGAAGGTCGCTAAAGCAATGGATGAGGGCAAAATCGTTCACACTGCCTACCTTGACCTGGCCAAGGCATTTGACACAAAACCCCACACAGGCATTCTTGACAAACTCAAGAGGTTACATACAAACCCATACGTCACCCGGTGGATAACCAACTGGCTCACAGACAGGACCCAGGAAGTTAGAACTGGGGAGTCCACCTCCACAAAGAGGCCAGTCACAAGTGCAGTCCCTCAAGGATCAGTCCTTGGACCACTCCTTTTTGGCATTTACTTCTCAGAAGTCAAGACCAATGTCAGTGGTCACTGGTTGACTAAATTTGCAGATGATTGCAAATTAGGAGCCGTCATTGAATCTCGTACTGACACAAATGTTCTCCAAGTGGAGCTGACACAGACAAACAACTGGTGTCAGAGCCATGGACTAAAACTAAATGCCAAGAAATGCACAATAGCATCCTTTGGGAAGTCATCCATCCCTGGTAACTATCATATTGACAACACACTCCTTAGAGTTGACCTGGTAGTCAGGGACTTAGGGACACACAGTAATCTAGCCTTTGATCATCACATATCTACAGGGGTGAGGACATCATTCTGTTGTGCAACTTATAAACAAAGGAATAGCATCTAAGTACAAGGAAGTTGTTGTTCCACTGTATTTGGCATTCATCAGACCTATCATGGAGTACAATGCTCCCTTTGGTATGTACTTAGCCAGGCATATCCAACAACTGGAATGTTCACAGAGGTTCCTCACTAAAAGAATACAGGGCGCAAGTAAAATGTCCTATATAGACCACCTCAAGGCCCTAACCCTGTATTCAGTCTCCTACAGGCTTTTGAGGGGAGATCTATGCCTGACATACAGGATATTGTCAGACCCCACTCTGATGGACCTTCTGCATATCCACAAAAACAGCACCAGAATTACCAGTTATAAAGACTTAGGTAATTATCCCCAGAGACTAACTAGTCTATGGAATAGGATCACAATCCATGTGAAGCAGAGTTCCTCCCTAACCCAATTTAAGTGCTAATTGGACAATTGGATAGGAAAATGGAAATTTATCCCTGATTTGGCACCCTTTGTCTCTAATGGACACAGGTAACCTGTAAATGGTTCATCTCCCAGGCCCATGCTTACACTTATCAAGGATAGCAGAATTTGTCAGATATTTGGGATGCATGGTTAGGCTTACAAAGCCCCTTGTGGTCATTAACCTAGTAAACACCTATAAGAATAGAAGAGTTCCAAAGGACCTATGGTCATGGAAATTTCCCAATGGTTCAAAACAGGTAATGAACTGTAAAAACATGTTATGCTTGTTTGATAGACAAGGCTGTGAGCTTATGGAATGGTTAGTCAAATTTAATCTTCCAGTCATAGATATTTTACTTTGTGATATAGATGAACTTGATGGTAAATTAAGAAATGGATTAATATTTGATATTAAATTTGACACTTAAGTTTTTTTTTTGGATATCAACCACATGGTCAATGATATTAGAAACAGAAAAGAAAGAAAACTATTGTGAGATAAGAAAAACTATGACAGTGGTAACGCTTATCCTGTACCACATGGTGGCCAGGTAGAGTAAGAATGATTTGAGAACAACAATTTTTAATAATGTTAATGATGAATATAACAAACTTGTCAATAGAGAATCAGTAGTTTATGAAAGTAGTCCCACTGGTATTGCCTCCCTTTAGAAGTCCTATTACCCCACAGGTCAGAGAGATAAATGAAATACGATTTATGGGGAGAACATTCGATATTATGGACTGAATGGCAGAAGACAGAATCTAAGAGGAAGGAATGGGGGACGTGGACATTATACCCACCACAGAAAAAGCACAGTTGTGTACACTTACCATAAATGTGGATGTTCGAGTGTCTTCACTGTTGCAGTCATGACTGTAGGGTTCTCCCCTGCCGGCAGGCAGTCCTCGGTCGGCCAGAATCCCAAAGTCTGGGTCCGGCGTCGGCTGTTTATGCTCCCTGACGTCAGAGCGCCAGGAGTACAAAGCTGACAGCCGACGCCATGTTCTTCAGTTTTTCTTGCCCCAGATGTCAGGAGTCCCAAAATGAGTAAGGTCCCATATCCTTTGCAAATACACCTCAGAAGAATGGTGAAAAAAGGAACCACACAAAAGTAAAAATAAGAGGGGACAGGAGGGAGGGAAACCCAGACTGCAACAGTGAAGACACTCGAACATCTACATTTATGGTAAGTGTACACAACTGTACTATGTTCATCGTGTTTCACTGTTGCAGTCATGACTGTAGGGTAGAATCCCAAAGCAGAATGAAAGGGAGGTGGTCATAAAGTAGAAGGGGCGGCTAAAAGGCCCTGCAAGACTGAAGAAGCAAAGCCTGCCCTAGACTTAGAGTAGAGAGGTAAATTGTAGTGCTTTGAAAAAGTATGCACTGAACTCCAAGTTGCAGCTTCCAAAATGTCTTTGGTAGGAACTCCCCTGAGGAAGGCAGCTGAAGTGGCAGCAGCTCTGGTGGAATGAGTCCGTATACTCCCTGGGATTTGATTTCCATGGTGTGAATAACAAAATCTGATTCCATGAGCAATCCATTTAGAAATGGTCTGTTTTGAAATGGCTTTACCTTGGGAACTTGAAGCATAAGAAACAAACAATTGCTCTGATTTTCTGATGTCCTTGGTTTTGTCCAGGTAAAAACGTAGTTGTCTGTGTACATCCAAGGAATGTAAGATCCTTTCCCCTTTATTTTGAGGAGTGGGGAAAAAAAGTTGGCAAGTGGATAGTTTGATTTAAAGCCACTTTGGAAACCACCTTAGGCATGAATGTAGGATTAGTCCTTAAAGACACCCTGTCTTGATAAAAAATAATATAAGGTTCCACAGCCATAAGAGCTTGCAACTCTGAAACTCTCCTGGCAGAGGTCAGAGCTAACAGGAGGGCTGTTTTCCAAGATAAAAACTTGATGTCAGAAGAGGCAGCAGGCTCAAAAGGAGGTAAGGTGAGCTTTTCCAAAACATAGTTGAGATCCCAAGCAGGAATGGGAGGAGATCTAGGAGGTCTTAAGTTCTTAGCTCCTCTGAGAAACTGTCTCATGAGCTGGTGGGAAAAGATTGGAGGGTCTGTATTATAATGAGCGGAAATAACAGAGGCATGAATCTTAATGGAAGAGAAAGAGAGACCCTTATGTAAGAGATCTGTCGGGTAAAGTAAAATCAAAGGAATGTTAGGAAGAAGAGGATCAGAATCCTGAGTCTGCATCCAGGAACAAAATCTTTTCCATTTTCCTGCATAAGATTTTCTAGTGCTAGGATGTCTGGCTTCTAAAATGACATCCATAACCTGCTTGGGTAGGAGAGAATGAATCATAGACCCTGGATTAACCAGGCTGCCAGGCTAAGAGTTTTGACATGGGAGTGTAGAACCTGACCCTGATGTTGGGACAGAAAGTTCGGAGTCTGTGGTAAAACCCAAGGGGGCTCCAGACATAGGTTTTTCAGAGCTGGGTACCAAAACTGTCAAGGCCAATTTGGGGCCAGCAAGATTATCATCTTGGGCTTGTCCTGTTTGATCTTTAATAATACCCATGGAAGAAGAGGAAGAGGCCGAAAGGCATATCCCGAGAAGTTTCTCCAACTGAATGATAGTGCATCCACTTTCCAAGCTTGTTCATGGAAAGTCCTGGTGCAAAAATTCTGTAGTTGATGATTGAGATGGGATGCAAATAGGTCTATGTGAGGACATCCCCAGACTGCTGTTATCATCCTGAATATTTCGGTGTCCAGCATCCACTCGTGTGGATCCGAAAGGTTTCTGCTCAGACTGTCTGCCAGGAAGTTTTGCTTCCCTGGTAGAAAATGAGCTTGAAGGTCCAGATTGCAAGCTAGAGCTGTGTTCCATAGATCCATGGCTAGTCTGCAAAGGGGGTAGGAATGAGATCCCCCTTGCTTGTTTATGTACCACATAATTGTGGTGTTGTCTGTCCGTATCAGTAGTTGTCCTGGTTGTAGAAGATTCCTGAAGGCCAATAGAGCTTTCTGAACGGCTAACATTTCCTTTAAATTGATATGCAGGTGCTTCTGATCCTTTGTCCAAAGGCCCTGCAGACAGTTGCCCTGAAAATGGGCTCCCCATGCATAATCTGAGGCGTCCGTGGTTAGTATCTGAGTGGCAGGAGACAGACAGAAGGGTTTTCCTTTGTTTAGAGTACATGCCTTGGACCACCAAAGGAATTCCTTTTGAAGACAAGGCAGGACGGAGATCAGTATGTCTAAACTGTGGCAATGCTGAGACCATACACTTTTTAGGTACCACTGCATTTTCCTCATATGTAGTCTTGCATATGGTACGAGAAGGATGCAGGAGGCCATGTAACCCAAAGCCTGCAGGAATCTCCTTGCAGATAGCTGAGTTAAAGTTGCCAAGGTTTTGAAAGTTGAAGCCAGCTGAAACTGTTTTTCATATGTCAGAAATGCCATCTGGGTTGTTGTGTTTAAAGAAGCGCCCAGAAAAATTATCTGTTGTGAGGAAGTCAAATTTGACTTTTTTATGTTTACAGTGAATCCCAGGAACTTGAGAAGATTCTGAACAAACTGTAGATGCTGGAGTAAGACCCCCTTGCTGTCTGCCTGAATAAGACAGTCGTCCAGATAAGGGTAAATTTGAATTCCCTTGAGTCTGCAATAAGCTACTACTGGAGCCAGGCATTTGGTGAAGACCCTGGGCGCAGTAGACAATCCAAAGGGCAGCGCAGAGAATTGAAAGTGCCTCGATCCGGCCTTGAACCTGAGGTATTTTCTGCGTTCCTGCCTGATGGGAATGTGTAAATATGCCTCCTTTAAATCCAAAGTTACCATCCATGCATTTTTGGTCAGCACTGGAAGTAGCTGCTGTAGAGTAAGCATCTTGAATTTTGGTATCTCTAGAAAGGTGTTCAAGACTGACAGATCCAGAATGGGTCTCCATGAATTTTGCTTCCTGGGGACTAGAAAGAGCCTTGAGTAAAAACCTTGTCCCATATCTCTGAAAGTGGAACTAGTTCTATGGCTTTCATAGCCAAAAGAGCATCCAATAATTTAGCTTTTACTTGATCTGGCAAATTTTGTTCCTTTAACCATGCATGCCTTCTAATTACTGTGCCAGAGGCAGCAGCCCTACAAGAAGCCTCCAAGGCATCAAATCCACAGTGTAAACCATGCTTCCCAACTTGTTCAGTGGCATGCATTAAGTCATGTAATTCCTTATCATCTGCACAGGCGGAAATGGAAGTAAGCTTTTGTTTTAAAACAGACAGGAGAAATTGCTGGTATTTCAGCATTTGAAACTGACAGATTAAAGCCCTAATAGACAATGTACACTTTTTTGCCCCATCTTCCTAATGATCTGGAATCCTTTTCAGTGGGAATGGGGTTTTTAGCAGAAGCGGTCTCAACTCCCTTAGGACCCTGAGAAATGGTTTCAGGGTCAGCAGTAGGGTTCTTGTATAAAAACTGGTGGGAATCAGGAACCCTGTAATATCTGTCAGGCTTAACAGGAGCAGGAGGAAAAGAGTCGGGGGTTAAGTTAGCCTCCGAAAAAGCATCATCCACAATATCCAAAATAGGAGGAATAGCCAAGGGTCTATGTTGGGGAAGAAGAAGAAAATCCCTTAGTCTTTTCTTAGATTCCGAATACTCCTGTGCTTCCCAGTGGAAATGTTCCCTCATTTCATGCAAAGTTTCCCCAAAAGAGAAATCCTCAGGGGGAGAAGCTGAAGGAATGGATTCCTCACCATCAGAACCCTCATAAGGAGGGAAAGAATATTCCTGGTCAGAAGAAGAAACTGAAGAAACAGAAGCCTGATCAGAGAAGTCATAATAAACTTCCTGCCTTGGCCTTTTATCTGGAGGGGGATGTGAACCCCTAATCATAGTAAGTAAATCCTCCGCCATCTTAAGTAACTGTTTCTGTGACTTGGGAGCCGGATCAGAAGAGGCCTGTGTTGCAGTCTTTGATTTGGAAGGAGTCTTTGCCTTTGTCTTTGGCTTTGCCTTTATTAGAAGCTAAGTAGGCCTGAAAACCCCTTGGGAAGCCGGTACCTGCACAGCGGCTCTGGACCCATCCGAAGGAGCATTGTCCGAAGGTCCTGCAATAGAAATATTCAAAGGCCTAGTTGGCTCCTCGTGGGAGTCCGTTTCGGCCATCGGTTCCGAAATGGCCGACGACAGGGGCTGCAAAAGCACCTCACTGACGACGGCCGAACCTGAAGCTGGCTCTGCTTGTGCGATATCGTCAGATTTGGACCTCGGAGGCCTGTCTTTGTCCTTGCGTCGTTTGTGAACTCCGGTAGCCGGAACCGTATCCGACGACATTTTGTAATTAAAACGCCTACCGAAGTAATGAAATGCAAAATCGTACCTTCGTTTAATTGTACGTTGATTGAATCTAGCACAAAACCGACAACTAGCTACGTCGTGGTCAGGGCCTAAGCAAGGAATACAGTAAGAATGAAAATCCTTATGAGGTATTTGCTTCCCACATGAAATACAATTATTAACTTTTTCTGACATCGGACTGAAGCAAGAAAAAGTTTCAACGGGTACTTAGCTTTGAGTAGGAGAAGAAAGTCTTCGGACTGAAGTTTGTTCAGAAAAGATTGTCAGGAGTCAGCCGACCGGCACTTGCGAACTGCTATCACCGCACAGCAAGAAAGACTGGAGAACATGGTGTCGGCTGTCAGCTTTGTACTCCTGGCGCTCTGACGTCAGGGAGCATGGATGAACAGCCGACGCTGGACCCAGACTTTGGGATTCTGGCCAACCGAGGACTGCCTGCCGGCAGGGGAGAACCCTAAAGTCATGACTGCAACAGTGAAACACGATGAACATCAAGTCCAACTATTATATTTAATGATAGTAATAATTTTAAAATCTATAATTACAGTGATGTGGTTTTAGATAAAAGACATGCTACGTTTTTTGCAAAAGGTTTAAACATTGTACCTATGAGGAAAGCCATGATAGCCAATCTTATTACTGAATTGAAGTTGTATACTAAAAAATTAAATTTGCCTATGTGGTTTAAAAATACCAAAATAACTGAACATGACAAGTTCCATTGTTTCAGTGTGGTTAATCCTCCCTTGAATTGACAAATTCAATTATATGAAAAAAATGTGTGATGGGAACTTTAGAAGGATGTTATCTTACTGTAAAAATTGATCAATGCCTTTATGATATGTATTTAGATGAGTTAATAAATGGTGATTTATATGATTTTGGTTAATTTACAATATACCTTTCCAGGAATCTTTGGAATGCCCAGAATATGTAAGGATTTAAATAACCCACCCTTCAGGCCTAATAACTCTAAGACTTACTCCATGGCTAAATATATTGATTTCTTTACTGACAGACATACTTCTTGATAATGTGTATGTGTTAAACGATTCTTGGGACTTTCTCACCCTAGTAGTTCTATCTTGTATAAAGATGCTCTTATTTTTGTTACTGTAGATTTAAAAAAATCTCTTTAGTCATCCTCCATGATATAGGGGTGATGTGGGTGGGTGAATATTTAAACAACCACACCAATTTTGGGAATCGTGATTAATAAAATCATTATAACTGAATCTATTTTGAAGGGTCATTATATCATCAAAAAAGAGGGGTAGCTATGCATGTTGCCTGTGCCCCCATTTATGTCAGTATTGTTAATGCTTATTTGGAGGAGACATTTATTTTTCTATCAGAATTTAGAGAGAGCTAGAAACTTTATAAGATGATATATATATTTTTGGGACAGGTAGTCTAGAAAAATTAGAACAGTCTGTGAATTATATTAATAGTACCACCAACTTTTTTAAGGTTTACCTTTTCACAATCTGATACAAGAATTGAATTTGTGGATGTTAGCTTTATGAAGGATGTGAATAAGAAATGTTTCATTTCTAGTACATATAGGAAGCCAATGTATTCTAATATGTTACAAAAAGTCTATGGTGATGGGTCAGACGGCAACAGCAGCTAGAATGGGGTCTGAAAACAGTATTTTTTGGATGAAATTAGTAAGTTAAAAATATGTTTTCAGCTAGATGTTACCCCTGTAGTGTAATTGAGGAAGTGACTAAATGAAGGGATATATGTGCCACTGTTAGGAAAATAAATTGAGATACAAGTACAGCTAAAAAAGATAATTTACATAAGGCCCTTGTTACAACTTATAATAGTCATGGGAACAATGTGAGGAAAATGTTATCAAATAATTGGAATATTATTCAGGTTGATGACTAAATGTGTCTCATTCTCAGATATCAACCAACAATTTTTAGAAGGGAAGTTGTACAAGTGGGGGGTTATAATAGAGGACATAAACTGGCACTTTTAAGTGTGGTATGTTCATAGGTGTGTACTAGGATAATGGCCCTGGAACTTTTACAAGCCTAGCCCATAAAACTGCCCAGGCATCGTACCACCTGACGTTAGTTCCCAGTGCCTCTATCAAGTAGAACCACTAGAGTGATCCCCGGGGTGAACCTTCTATTACTCATCCACTCATCAAGATTTCTCTTGAAGAGGGACAGTAAGGTGCGCTGCTTGACATGTATGGGAAGTCTATTCCAGAGCATGGGCAGTCTCTGGGTGAGGAACCTGTCCCTCCAGCATGTTCTGTTGATTGTGTTAATGAGGTTGAGGTCTCTGGAGCATGTGGTGCGGAGGGACTGGGATTTCTTTAGATGTAGCATTTCTAACAGAGCTGGGTCTGACATGGCTTTGTAAGTCAAGCAGAGATTGCCTCCAAGTAGGCGATATGAGAGAGAACTGCTAGAGTCTTTTGAGTCTGTCCGTGTAAGACATGTTTAACACCTAGGATCCTCTTCGTGAGATACTTCTTTGGCCTCTCCAGCTGTTGCAGGTGTCTAGTGGGGTACATGCCAAATGAGGCATTATACGCAATGATTGGTCTAATGAGGGAAGAGTAGAGAGACGATGACCTCTTTCTTGCTGGATGCAAAACCTTTGGTAATGAGATGTGCCCCATAGGACTTTCTGACCACAGTGGCAATGTGGTGGTCGAAGGAAAGATCGCTGTTAACCTGCGTCCCCAGATCTCTTACAATGCCTTCAGTGTTCAGTGGGCTCCCATCGATGTGGTATTAGTGGGAACTGAGTTTTTACCAAAGGGGATGATGATGCATTTTTTAGCGTTAAGCTTAAGGCCATGGTTTCGACACCAGTCATTGGTCTCAGTGAGGCCTTTCTGTAGGAAGTCTGCATTACTTGGGGAGTTAATAATGGCTCCCGGTTTGCAGTCATCTGCGAACTTGGTCAGCCAGAGTCCCTTTGTGTTGGCCTGGACTTCTGAGAAGTAGATGCCAAACAGGAGAGGACCAAGGACCGATCCCTGTGGAACTCCACTAGTGACTGGTTGGCAGTCTGACTGGAAGTCTGCTACTTTCACACTGTGTGTTCTAACTGTGAGCCAATTTGCAACCCACATAGTGATATAGGGGTTGATGCCTAGTTTGGTGAGTTTGTCAATAATTCCTGAGTGAGAAATGGTATCAAAGGTCTTGGCCAGATCGAGGTAGGCTGTATGCACTGCCTTACCTTCATCCACAACCCTGGTGACGGACTCAAAAAGTCAGCCAGGTTGAGCAGGCATGATCTCCCTTTCACAAAGCCAAACTGCGTGGGGCCTAGAGTTTGGAGATCTCCTATATCTTTGTTAATCAAGTTCATGATGATGCGCTCCATAGCTTTACACATTACACTCGTCAGGCTAATGGGGTGATAATTCCCAAGTTCTGTAGTCACTCCCCCTTTATGGAGGGTACCTGACAAATCTTCAAACGCTCAAAATTTCGAACGTTACATGGTTGAGACCAAACGTTCAAAATTTTGAATGTTTGAAGATATACTTTCAAAGGCACTGTACGGTGCAGATAGGGAGAATTTCCCTTTTCTGCACTGAAGTATGGTCTTGGAGTTGGTATATTTAAGTGGGGGGGGGGGGGTGTGAGGCGCAGCAGTGTTTTTTTCTTTTTTTACTTTTTTTTTAATTTGATGTTCGAACATCCAAATGTCGAACATTTGGTCTCGACCATGTAATGTTCGACATTCTGGACGTTCGAACATTTAACATAGACCCTTTATGGAGAGGGATGACTGTAGCAGTGCGCCATTCGGTAGGGACAAAGCTTGAGGTGAGGCTGTGACTGAACAGGGCACAAAGATGTGGTGCCAGTTCACCTTGTAGTTCATGTAGAACACAGCCAGGGATATTATCGGGTCGCATGAAAGCTGTATTCTTAGCCTGTGTACTCAATGTAAATATATTCTAGATGATGGTAAGATCCGTGTAAATGGGAAGGATTGGACTAATCAGAAAACCTACTATAATTGTACCTCAACAGTCTACATAACTGTATGCCAAATGTGTTTCGGACACCATATTGGAAAAACTGAAAGAATGTTAAAGGAACGTATATACGAACATATATATGATATTACTAGGAATAACATTAACAATACAAAAGTGCGTTGGAAAAACATGTGCAGGAATTTTCTGGCCATTTTAAATTTTGGATACTTGACAGAATTCATACTGATGTCAGAGGCGGGCCCTGGTAACTTAGCTTTGAAGGTTAGAGCTAAAATGGTGGCTGGTAATGGTTGCTGATAAATTTCCAGGACTTAACGAAACTGCATCTACTGAAATTGTGCCGAGTTTGAAGCAATTAAACTGATAAATTATAAATTGTTATATTTAACAATATGCATATATGGATTTTTTTATTTTGACTTTTATATGTACATTTTAAAAGCAAGCTTGCTTTAAGATGTGTGTAATTAAGGGATGATGACATCATTCAGTAATGGTCATTTAAATGATTGTAGTTGTGAGTACACTGCTCTGGCGAAGTCCTTGTAAAGTATAGAGCAAAAGCACTTAACCATAATGGACTTTGTTTTTGTTTGTAAATAAAATGCGTCTTTAGTCTGTTTTTAGGAACTATTTTTGGTCAAAGGGACAATGAGTCATTTTTTCAAGAACAAAACTGAGGCCCATGGAAGGCAGAATAGGCTTCCTGGTAAGCCTGATATGAAAGACACCTTTAATAAATTCCTTGACCTCAAATCTAGAGGCCAGAGGAGGAGTCATGGGCAGACAAGCAGAAACTGCTGACAGGTGAGCTTTAACTGAAGAATATGCTAAATCAGCATGGGGCAGATCACAAAAATAAGAGAACCAGCGGAACCTCCACAGACAGGGGATGGTGAGAGATGCATCACACAGGAAATTGCTTCAATTTGGATATATATATATATATTTTTATACATATATATATATATATATATATATATATATATATATGTTTATGTATGACTTCTTGGTAGTGGGTTTCCTAGCCTCTAGCAGGACTTGAAGCACTTCCTCAGAAAAGTGGTGCCGAAAAGGGATCAAAACCCTATCACTCACAGTGTCAATTAAAGAGTGTACAAGTGAGTATGGATAAGGCATTCACTGTCTTGTGTGAGAAGGTTCATGTAGTGAGGTAACTTGTGGTGACTGCGCCTGGCCAAGTGGGACAGAGAAGGGGGAACCAATACTGTCTGGGCCAATAGGGAGTCACTAGCTAATTTTGGGAGAGTCCTGTCTAATCTTGTACAAGACATTTGGTAACAGACGAAGGTGAGGGAAGACGTGTAGAAACATACCCTTCCATGGAAAAGACAGAGCGTCCACTTTCCGAGCCAAAGGACTTGGGACTCTGGAACAGAAGAAAGGAAGAGGGGAGGCAAAAACATCTACCTGATGAATACCCAAATGATGGAAAATGTCCAGGAATCCAATCTCTGTGAAGTATTCATTCATGAGCTTGTGTGCTGAGCTTGTGTGCTGGACCTGCTCAAACAGCCTGCCACTAAATTGTGCTCCAATGGAATGTAAACAGCCTTACCAGTCACTGGATACTGGAAAGTTAGATCCCAGACCTGAATATCTAGTCTGCAAAGAAGGTAGGACCTTGTCCCCCCTTGCTTGTTGACATACCACATCACAGTGGTACTGTCTGTGAAAATTCTGAGTGGCCTAAATGAAAGAGGGAATGCAAAGTGTGAAGAGTCAGGCGCAAAGCTTTCATCATTTTTACACTGATGTAGTCAGACCTCTGATGAAGAGGCCAGAGACCCTAAAGCTTGAGAGAACTGAAGGATGCCCCATCCCGTTTTAAAATTCTGTAAAAACTTCTTGAGTCAAGACTGGAGCCTGCAAGGAAGCCCCGGGTTGAGAAGGTTGATGAATCCACCACTGAAGCTTGAGCTTGACAGAAGGAAGGAAAGGAACTGGGAAGTCCAGAGGGTAGCAATGTTGGAGCCACAATGACTTGAGGTACCACTGTAAATTTCTCATGAGGAGCTTCGCCAGAGGGATCATGTGAATGTTGGAAACCATGAACCTGAGAACCCTGAGACTCAAGCCAGAGGAAGACGAGATAGGAAAAAGGCAGTAAGAGACAGGGCTTGGGGGAGGCAGTGACACCAGAGTGGGGATGGTCTGGAGCCTGCAACTAAGGGAAATGTGATCCTGAGAAGGGGTTAGAGCTGATTTCTGAAAGTGTATTGTGAACCCCAGACTCTGCAATAGGGAAATAAACTGGAAATTTTGAAGCACAGCACTGTGTGAAGATGCTTGAATGAGCAGATTGTCCAGATAAGGAAAGATCTGAACCTCTCTCATCCTGCAAAAAGCAACGACAGGTGTGAGGTATTTGATGAATACCCTTGGTGCAATAGAGAGACCAAAGGCCAAAGCAGAAAACTGAAAATGCAAGGAAGAAACAGATAAATGTAAAAATGTCCAGAAAAGTAGATGGATGTGGATATGAAGATAGGCCATCCTTGAGATCCAGAAAGACTAGAAAGGTCTGGGGTAGAAGGGGAATAATGTCAGAAGAGAACTTCAATAAGGAAGGAATCTTGAGAAAGGTCTTGAGCTGGAAAAGGTCCAGAACTGGTCTCCAAGTTCCTTCCTTCCTGGGAACCAAAAATATTTTGGAATAAAACCCCTCTCTACCTGGGAATAAGGCACAGTTTGAACGCTGCCCTATTGTAAGAGAGAATCGAACACCTCGGGAAAACAGGAAGTTGTTTCTGAGGAGGTTGAGAGATGCCCAAAAAGGGAAGAAGGGATTTCCAAACCATGAAATATCTCCGACGCATAATGGATAGAAACCAGGAGTCTGTTGTGATCTTCAACCAATTTAGAACAGACAGGGAAAGATGGAGGGATATGGGAACTTGGCCAAGGGAAAGGGGATGCAAACTGTCAAATGGAATCTGGCTTATCCTGGAATGTAGGCTTCCAGAAAGCAGAGGTTTGAGTAGATTTAGCAAGAGGTACATGCCTTGAACCTTTTTTCTTTGGGTGGAGGGCGAGACTACCTGCAAACAAAAGCAGATTTGGGGGGGGGGGGGTAATTCCTCTGAAGCTTAGGAAATGGAGAAACAAAAATATGCTTCAACTCCTATAAGGTTTTAACTTTCTCCTGGAGGGACTTAAAAAATTCAGCAGCAGCACCAAAAAGATTTACATTATCCAACGCAGCATCCAAAAGTTTGGCCTTAATGTCATCGGGCAAAGCCTGAAGATGAAGCCTCATACCAGAACCAAATGCAGCAGCCCTAGAGGAAGAATCAGCTACAATGTAGCTGAATTTAATAGAGTGATAGGCAACTTGAGAGGTAGACCCAAACAGGGAAAGGGTGGAAGCCTTCCCATCTGAGTCAGGAATGTCAGAAATCACTGAAAACCTGAGAAAGGAGGGGCATGGTAGTTAATTGCCCAAAAGGATAAAAGTGGCAGCAGTATAAAACTTTTTGCCGGGCCTCTCCATGGCCCTACTATCCTCATCTTAAGGAAGCAACTTGGTAGAGGACAACTGCTTGGAGGGCTTGTCAGAAGAGATAGACACCACAGAAGGGCATTTACAAGAAATTTACATTCATCAGCCAACTTGTAAAATATTTCAGTTTTTTTTAGGAGCAGATGGCTGAGAATCACAGGCCACAGAAGCTGCTGAAAAGATATCCAAAAGGGCAGCCAGAACTGGTGGGACAGCAGAAGGTTTAGGAGACTCCATCTGGAGATCATAATACCTTTTCTTTATATCAGAGACTTGAGAGCAATCCCACTTAAAGAATTTCATCATATGGGAAAAAGTGTCCTCAAAAGAGAGTTCCTCTAAAGGGGAATCTGGATTGACAGAATCTTTGTCCTCTAAACCACAGTCCAAAGGGGAAGGGATTTGAGAAGAGTAAGCCACGGACTCTTCCCTTGAATCCCAATCCTCATCTGAGGAGTCAATTTCCCTGGATCTTTTAAGAGGAGTGGAAGACCAGGGAGGGGCAGGCACAGACACCCCTTGAGGAGGCTTTAATGCCATCAATGCATTAAATAATACCTGAGTAAAATCCTGCTATTCATGTTGTGGATATTTAATTACAGGGGAAACATGCTTGGTTTTCTGTTTCTTTTTCTGTGAGATGTCCACACGAGACACCCTGGGAGGGTCAAACTCTTGGCAGCATTCAAACAGCGCAGTATGGATCTTTTCCCTCACTAAGATCTGCGGAGTCCCTCCTCAGTCCCTCAGATATAATTAGCAAAGGTTCCCCCTCAATGTCTGGAGCAGGATGTGTGAGAAGCCTGTTCCATGCCAGCCAATGATGTGGTCACTGCAGAGGAAACCGAAGCAACCATATGATTCTCTGGGCTTTCACTAGCCTCGATAGAGATGTCTGTGTATGGACAGCAGCCATATCAGATCTAAGTTTTTTGGTCTATTTCTTGGCTGACGGCTGACTTTCGGGATGGAAAGACCCCACTATAGCACCTTGAGCCAACAGCTTAAGTCACTGATTTTCAAGGTAACTAGATAAAGAGGAGACAAGAATGTAGGGTCTTGGGGACAAAAGCTTCCCAGATATAACACTGTATATGGTTGTGAGAAGAACCCAAAGAAAAGATACACTGGTCATGACAGACTTTATGGGAATCTGCCTTCTACACTGAAATTTTCCCCTTCTGGATGACACGAGCCCAAATCAGCACTAAATAAGAAACAAAGAAAGACGAGGAGAAACCCTGGTGAAGCACTTATCTGAAGCTTGACTTGGTAACCAGCAAAACAGAAAAGCATTCAGACTGACACTCAATGATGGTGTTTGGGCTGGCAGCAGAGAAGTTTTAAGTGCGTGGATCAGTACATCACCTTTATGCCCTACACCCTGTGTGGGAAGTGTATGTATGATGTACAGTGCGTGTAAGTATTAAAGGCTTTGGTATACTGGCCGGATGTTGGGCTATCCTTGGAAGGAGATCCCTTCAGTTATGAATACTGCAACAGTGATATGGAAGGACATTTGAAGTTACTATCTTAGTATAACTGTGCACGAGAAAAATGTTAGTATTCTCTGTGATTTTCATCCTACAAATTCATAAAAGAATCTAAAGATTAACTGTTGAAGAAAATCTTTTGTCTTCTGAGCCCACAAGAGCCTTGCAGCTTTCTTCTTAACATGCTGTTGCTCCTCTCCTATTCTCTTGATCTACTTTACACTTTATCATTGGGTGAGAAATAAAGGCTACAATCTATTCATGTTAGACAAGCTCACCAAATCTGAAAATGTTGATCTTCTACTGCTAAGTGATTACCTTAACCCAGTTAGCCCTGCTTTACACTCTGTTTTACAGGGGATGAATTACTGTAGTTAATATACTGCCCACTACTACTGATGCTCTAATAGTCAAGGTCTACACAGGAAAGGTCCGCTGTAGAAATTGTTAAAACAAAATCGTTACTGCTCCTCCTCATACCAGCAGTAACCAATTACAACACTCAATAAAGAGCTAAGCAAGCTGGTCCTACATACACCTCAGGTTTTATCCAGGTCCCTTTTGGCAAAATAGGTTGACAGAAGTTTATTGATTTATTTATTTAACATTTGCTAAGTGAGTAATTGCACTGGTCCAATGAACAATTTGTTCTTCTTCTTCTTCTTCTCTGTGATGAACAGGGTAGTGCAGCAACTGGCAGGTTACCAGAACAGAGCAATGAGCTGCACATACGTTTTCTATTTACAGCAAAAAGATTCCCATCAAAGCAGCAATCAGCCAATCAACAAACCAATAGACACATACAGGCATGCAAACAAACCAACACACACATACAGACATGCATACACACTTATGCATGCACGGATACAGAGGAATAGCCCACAGCAGAAATGGGCAAAATGGCTACTGCTTATTATCTTCTCAGGAGCAAAGAGCAAATATAGTCCTAACACATATCCAGTCAAGCAGGTTTCAGGTTTACACATGTCTTTACTCGGGTCCCAGATGGTAAAATGGACTGACATACGTTCTTTCATGTTCTGTCTGTCTACCTGTCTCTCTGTGTTTTGCACTGACTAAAGCAGCAGATCGGAAAAATAGAACTCTGAACAGCCCTATTGTTCCTTATTTATGACAAAAGGGGTCCCTCTAACACAGGAAATAGGCCAATCAGCAGACAGATACAGAGACACAGACAGAAAGATACACACATATACATGCATGATTGTAGAGAAAAATGTCATACAGCAGAAATGGCCAGGACAAAATGGCTACTGCTCAACCTCTTACCAGGAGCAATCAACTATAGCCCCAACAATGATCCAAGCAAGCAAGTCCTTGGGTCACCCCAAGCTTTACTCAGATCCTTGATCACAAAAGGGACTGAAAGAAGTTCTTTATTCTTCTATATCTGACAATAACTACACATTAGTGAGGTCATGAGTAGAAGTAGCAGAAATGGCAAATGCAGCTGTTGTAGGATAATATGATAGAAAAAAGACAGGAAACAAGAAATACATCAGTATCAATGTCATTATGATCTATGATGAAAAACAAATCATCGATAAAACGACAAACAAAAACTATTTTGAATCTGCTTATCAACAATGGTAAAAACTGTTGTTCCCACATTTGCATAACCACATTAGCATATGCCGGAGCAGCTGGAGAACCCATTGCTGCTCCTTTGCATTGTCTATAATATGTTTTACCAAATAGAAAAAAATTATTTTCTAAAATTAATTCCAAAAAACTACAAATTAATGAAACAGTATTTGTAGAAAAACCTTTGTAATGCTTAATCAAAAATTCCTGTACTGCCTCAATACCTTGAACTAACGGTATACAGGTATACAATGACACTACATCTACTGTGAGCATTGTATGTTGATTCGGATTGAAACTAAATGTGGAAAGAAATGCATTTAATTTAGTCAAAAAGTGCCAAGAATCACGTAAATAAGAATTCTCATTCGATATAATCGGTCCCAATAAGGCATCTATGACCAAAGCTAAACCTTCTGTAACCGAATGAGATGAGGACACTATCGGTCCAAATGGGGTACAAGTAAGCGACCCGTTTTTCAAGACTCTGACTGTGTTTTTTTAATGATGCTGGACTGAGTTTTCTGAAGTTGCTAGTTGATAATAACAACAAAAAATTAGAAGTAATTAAGCAAGAAATTATTAGCTTAGAGTTGTTTTTTAAAAAACAATTTAACACCGATAGTGTCAACGACTTGTTTACCAAATTAATACAAGATTTGGATCAATCTACTAAGGAGAACATAAATAGAAAACAAAACAAGTTGTTGCGTGACTTACAAGCTTATGAAACAAATACTGAACTTCAATTAGTTCAAGGTATTGAGGCAGTACAGGAATTTTTGATTAAGCATTACAAAGGTTTTTCTACAAATACTGTTTCATTAATTTGTAGTTTTTTGGAATTAATTTTAGAAAATAATTTTTTTCTATTTGGTAAAACATATTATAGACAATGCAAAGGAGCAGCAATGGGTTCTCCAGCTGCTCCGGCATATGCTAATGTGGTTATGCAAATGTGGGAACAACAGTTTTTACCATTGTTGATAAGCAGATTCAAAATAGTTTTTGTTTGTCGTTTTATCGATGATTTGTTTTTCATCATAGATCATAATGACATTGATACTGATGTATTTCTTGTTTCCTGTCTTTTTTCTATCATATTATCCTACAACAGCTGCATTTGCCATTTCTGCTATTTTTATCTGTGACTATTTTGGTATTTTTGCTTTTTTGGTTTGACGTGTACCATGGCAGAAGCAGCAGAGGATTCGTTATTAAATATGAGTATATATCCTACACCGTCTACAGAGCAAGCTAATCTAGGTACTTTACTTATCAGTACTTTAACTGAAATCAAAGGATCATTACAATTTTTAGTTGCGAATGCTAATAGGAAGAGTCCAGCTGTAAAATCATCCAGTCCGGATGGTTCGTTTCATGAGCTGGACACAGTAATTTGCCTTGATAATGTGTCGGGTACTGAAAAGAAGGGAGTAACAGCCAGTTTGGCGTGTGGTGAGCAGATTCAACAACGCTCCACTACCGGCGTCAGTAACGGAGAGACGAATCAATATGGCATCATTGGTCGAGCGACGGTGAAACACTTCTTCGACCGTGCAGATAATCCGTTTATGTCGCTGGGTAGACATGAAGCTATTCCATCTAAAAAGACACCATGGCATTACGGTTTTTCGGATAAGCGAGAGCAATTAACTAAATTATTACAAAGGTACAATTCTATCTATTATGAAAACTGTTATTTTGCTCGGTGCATTGAGTTAAACATTATCCCTAAGGGCTTACGTTTTTTCAAATGCCCAAATGGGGTACAAGTAAGCGACCCGTTTTTCAAGACTCTGACTGTGTTTTTTAATGATGCTGGACTGAGTTTTCTGAAGTTGCTAGTTGATAATAACAACAAAAAATTAGAAGTAATTAAGCAAGAAATTATTAGCTTAGAGTTGTTTTTTAAAAAACAATTTAACACCGATAGTGTCAACGACTTGTTTACCAAATTAATACAAGATTTGGATCAATCTACTAAGGAGAACATAAATAGAAAACAAAACAAGTTGTTGCGTGACTTACAAGCTTATGAAACAAATACTGTTTTTGTGAACCTAGTTTCAGGTAATAAATTTAATAGAACATACAAGGGGGTCGATCAACATACTAATGCAAAAAGTGCACACTTCACTAATGGAGTAAAAAATGTTACGGAAAGTGAATGGTTTGACTCATATGACAAACACTTTCCACCGTTGGTTCCATCTACAAGTACAGACCTCAGTAACAACAGGAGGTCAGTTCATACCAACAAAGATATTGTAGATGCAGACAACACATCCGTGGATAATGAAAATGCCACTAGTTCTGAACTTGTAAATAAAATCAGTGGCAATGGTTCTGATATTATTAAAAAATTGAAAGTGGTGCCTAATCAAGAAGAGACATTGAATCAAGTTACGGCTCCTAATGTTGTACAAAATAAAAAACTTTTAAACTCAACAAATACTGTATTAACAAGTCGTCGGACTTTTCTGAACTCCCTCTCATCGGGGGACGAAACATAGTTTCAGACTCTAGTCAGTTTAGTGTTATTAATTTAACTGATTATGTTTTTTCTTCTGATGAAATGAATGTTCTGAAATTAGGTTTGAATTTTGTCCCTCACTCTAAAGCCAATTATGTTAAGACTGTGGTGGATGTTAAAAAATATGTGCGAAAGCTGAATTTACACTTTTTATTGCATGATATCACTATTAATAACAAAGTGTTTTGTAAACCTTCTAAGTTTTGTCCCAAGTTACATCATACTTTATCTACTTTTGAAGAATTATGCATACAGGATATTGATGTATTGTTAAGTAATAATCGTAAATGTTATCATAATTTGACAGTTGCAGAAAATAGAGCTTTACAAAAGCTTAAATCTCTGAATGGTGCATACAGATTTATGAAAAGTGATAAAGGGAATAATATAGTAATAATGACTAATGAAGCATATACTGAAGGTTTATTGAAACTTTTAAAAAATGAACATGAATATGTTAACATTTCATTAGCAGAAATTCATCAACGGCAGCGCAGTATACATTCATATTTATATGAGGCTTTAATGGAGGGGGACATTAGTCTTGAATTGTATGAATTTTGTGTCATAGACCAACCTCGTATTGGAATATTTTTTGGGATTCCTAAGTGTCATAAATGCATATCTAATCCACCTTTTAGACCGATAGTGTCCTCATCTCATTCGGTTACAGAAGGTTTAGCTTTGGTCATAGATGCCTTATTGGGACCGATTATATCGAATGAGAATTCTTATTTACGTGATTCTTGGCACTTTTTGACTAAATTAAATGCATTTCTTTCCACATTTAGTTTCAATCCGAATCAACATACAATGCTCACAGTAGATGTAGTGTCATTGTATACCTGTATACCGTTAGTTCAAGGTATTGAGGCAGTACAGGAATTTTTGATTAAGCATTACAAAGGTTTTTCTACAAATACTGTTTCATTAATTTGTAGTTTTTTGGAATTAATTTTAGAAAATAATTTTTTTCTATTTGGTAAAACATATTATAGACAATGCAAAGGAGCAGCAATGGGTTCTCCAGCTGCTCCGGCATATGCTAATGTGGTTATGCAAATGTGGGAACAACAGTTTTTACCATTGTTGATAAGCAGATTCAAAATAGTTTTTGTTTGTCGTTTTATCGATGATTTGTTTTTCATCATAGATCATAATGACATTGATACTGATGTATTTCTTGTTTCCTGTCTTTTTTCTATCATATTATCCTACAACAGCTGCATTTGCCATTTCTGCTATTTTTATCTGTGACTATTTTGGTATTTTTGCTTTTTTTCATGAGTAGAAGTCTTTGCTATGCAACTGTCCCTTTGCAAGCCATGACAGTGAACATTACTAATGCTCTTTGAACAGTTAAATCAATGTACAAATGTGTGTCTTCATAAAAGGTACATTTATAGACTGTAGGACTGTTAAGCAGCACTGTATGTGACTGATACAATTGTTACCACACAATGGTATGTATATACTACATCATAAAAAATTCAAGTATGGAATCTGTTATGCCTCAATAGGATCATGCGTTTTATTGCCTCAATAGGATCGTGCATTTTATTGCTTCCATTAATCTATGGCATAAATTTTGAAGAAGGAAGTTTAATTATTACTTGTAGTTTCCACACATCTGGGTTTTTAAAATACTTTAGGATCTCATATGAATTCCTACGTGTCTAAATTTATTATGTAGGATTAGAGACTAATGCATTTTGTAAGAGATGGACATTACTTAGGGAACAGCAACAATTACTTGGGGAAGAGCTATGTGGTTATCAAAGGTGGACAGTGGTTTCAATTTTGATAACCACATAGCCACAACAGTTAGAAAATCATTCTATGTGGCACACCTTATCACTAAGGGCTTTGTATCCAGAAAAAAGGAGGTAATTGTCCCTCTGTACGCATCCCTCATTAGATCCATTATAGAATACAATGCCCCGTTTGGTATGTACCTCACAAGATATCTGCAACAACTAGAAAGGCCACATAAATACCTCCCAAAAAGAATTACAGGCCTAAAGCAGATGCCTTATGCTGATCGTCTAATGAAACTCCAGCTATACTCTGTCGCATATTGCCTACTCAGAGGCGATCTCTGCCTAGCATACAAGGCCACGTCAAACCCAGGGTTGTTGGACATGCTACACTTAGAAATCCCAATCCCTCCGAGCCACATGCTCCAGAGATCTTAACCTTGTCATCATGATGAATAGAACATGCTGGAGGGATAGGTTCCTGACCCAGAGACTCCCCATACTCTGGAATAGACTGCCCATACATGTCAGATAGAGCGCCTCAATGGCCCTCTTCAAGAGAAACTTTGACGATTGGATGGAAGATAGGAAATTCACCCTGGGGATCACATCAGTAGCCCTGCTAGACAGGGGTCCAGGAAAGTAAATATTTGTGGGAAGCAATAGCCAGGGAATCGTTATGGCTAGGCCCTAGGACTGATAGCCTAGTACCTACCTATGAACCTATGAACAAATAAAAACAAGTAACAACAAAAATAAGATAGTTTAATATTTTCTTAAGTTACTAAAAAAGATCAGTAATAGAATTATATTTCTTGGAGGATACATTATGTTTTAATGGGCTCATGGTAAACAACAGAGGGCCTGATCTTTTACAGGATAGCTGGGATTACTTTAATGAATGGAAATTCTATTCAGGGCTGAAGTTTAAAAGAAAATCTAGACTGCCACATGATAAACAAACACTCTCTGGGAGTACTATACACCTGTACAGTTATGTGTACTGTTTAGATGGAAAGGATGAATGATGATGGCTGCTTATATCAAACATACTACTTTGCCTTGTATTTATTTATTGGTATTTGTTTACGAGGAAAGTTTGAATGGGCAATGCTACTCTTTTTTCAGAGGAGACCCAGGGAGAACAGCTCCATCCAGTAAAGATAATATTAAAACAACCATAGACATAAGTACCATGAAAGATTAAGAAGTACTACAATCAGTTTACTATAGTTATTCTAAGAAATTAAAGACAACGAATTACTGGCAAAAGAATGCAAACAGAATTATTTCCACAGGACAAAATAAAGAGGATGATTAAATGGCGAAGATATTATAACATTAGTGGATGTAGGCACAGTCTTGAATAAGATGGCTGAAGCTGTGGGAAAGGAATATATTGGGGAATTAAGCTTGGAGAAAATAGAATATTATTGTATGTGGACAGCAAAAGTTACAGAAAATGTTACAGAGAAAACTGGAAGTGATAAAGGAAGTAATACAACTCAAGAGTGGTGGGATGAGTGGAAACTAGTAATGCAATAGTGTATATAATGATCAGACAGTGCTCCAGCAGAGCTGAGTAATATAAAATGGGGCAAATATTTACAATATGTACAAAAAGGAATAGAAGAATGCTTCTGTATCATGTTAAATGGTGGACTTAAGAGCTTTTCTTTATGGAGTTAACCGGTGAAGCTGGAAGAGAGTACAGAAAGCGTTTACATACATCAACACAAGGAAGTTGACCGTGTTTAAGTGATGGCATGGTATTATGGATCTTCCAGGTAATACATTCAAGGAAAAATTTCTTTTGTATGCTTGGTCACCTGCTTGTTATTCTTATGCCTAGACTTGGTAAGCTTCTGGATGGATACAGGAACATGTGATGGACCACGGGCAGATGATAGTAACATACAGGAATTACATGTGTTTGAAATGCTCTGTATGATCTTGCAAGTGACTGTTGCATTTTCAGTATTCCTTAAGAAGGTTTGGTACTTGGATTACCGTGGACTTAGCGGATGTAATATCAGATTACTGGTTTAATCATGGATTTGCATTAATAAGAATGTACGAGTGAATTATCCACAAAAGGATTATGACAATCTGTTCACATCTGACAAAGTGAACTGGATTCTACAATGCGCACTTGTGTATATTTTAGCATTTCTAAAGGCAGCAATAAATAAGTTAAAAAAATACAGAATGCTCCAAGCTTTACATTTCACAGTTAAAGAACACCTGCAGTGACCTGAAAAAGCCTATACATGCATGGACACTATCATCATTGTAGTCAACCTGCAAATATCGCAAACTTGAGCAAGGTGAAATATGCATAACCATGGTCCTAGCTGTGTTTCACAGCTAAAGACCCTTTGAATAACCTGAACAAGCTTTAAATGTGCACAAAACAAAAGTTATGTACTTTCCATAATGACAGATTCATGTTGTCCTATTTTCATCTGGTTTAACGTGTGGGGGCTGTCGGATTCAGTCAGATCTGACTTTGGCACCTTATACCAGAATATTGGATCTGAGGCACATATGATATAAGCAAATGATCCATATGAACATCAGGTGTTTCAGCTACATGGCGATTCTGAATGCCCATGACTTATTTCAATTTAAGTCATTTCAATGGACAATTTCAGACCAATAAAGCCAAACCCCACTAGTTGTGGATATGCATATTTCGGCCTTGTTATGACCTCATGACCCTAAGAAAGGGTGGCTTGCATGAAAGTGCTTGCAGTTCCAAAACTCGTCTTGTTGAAGTGACAGTGACAAGAAAAATAGTCTTCCAAGCCAAGAGTGAAATTTTTAATTTTTTAATGCTGCATGTTCAAAGTGTTTTTGGGTCAATGACTGTAATAAGACCGTCATATTCCATGGTCAAACTGGATCTCTAACAGGTGGCTGCAATACAAACATTCCTTAAAGTAATATTTGGTCACCCTAAGTGATGCAATGGGCAAATCATTAGGTCCTATGTGAAAATTTAAGATGGCGGCCATCTGGACTTTTCCATCAGAGTAACTGGAACCTCACAAAAAATTTTAGAAAGAGAATCCAGTATCGCTGGAAGACAGGCTGAGAAATGGTGTAAACACTGAGGATGCTTAAACAGAAAATCTTTTCCATTTGTTCTTGCAAGTCTTTTCGACTGATTCTTTCTGAGAAGAAGAAATTATGTGGGCTACTGGCATGTCTGGCTATCATTAAATTTGGAGAATCCAAGCAGTTAGTATCAGGGACTGAAGATCCAGTCAAGGCATACCGGAAAAGTGACTGAGTAGATATGGAGTGGGATCCAGTACCTACGGTGTATGCAGAAGGTGACGCCACAGGAAGGGGAACCACACCTACAGAGTCCAAAGGGGGGCAATGAGGCACCTCATGGCTTTCTGATTGAACTTAGTGAGAAGGGGAATCATTTGAAAGGTATAAAGGTGACCTGGGGGCCAGAAGTGAACTATAGCATCTCCAGTGACTGTCCCTGTGGAGGGAAGTGGGCACAGTAACTGCTGCATTTATTGCTGCGGTAGGAAGTAAAGAGGTTGCATCATCGTTGGCCCCAGTGGCTTTAAATCTCGGTCCCCACTGTCTGTTAGGTACACCACTCTTGAGGTTACAGGATGCTCCTACTCAACCTGTCTGCTAGTATAGTGGACATCCCAGGAATGTGCATGGCCACTAGAAAATGGTGTGAAGACATTGCCCATTGTCAGACTTGACTGGCCTCTTGACAAAGATATGAACATGTACTACCTTGCTTAATAATGTACCAGACTGCTGACATATTTTCTGTGAGAATGGAAATCACACCATTTGGTAGGAGGCCCTGAAAAGCCTACAAAAGTACTGCTCTAATCTCCAAGTCGTTGATGTGAAGTTTGGCCTCCACTGATGACCACATCCTTTGAAATATCTTCCCTTCAAAATGTCCCCTACCACCATAATAGGGAGGTGTCTATGGTGACTGTGGCCCTGGGATAAGGTTGGCAAAAGGGTCTGCCCTGTATTACTGATGGAGATGTAATCCACAAGCTTATGTGATTCCTGCATACTTGAGTAAGTTGGACTCTGATGTGAAGAGAGTGAAATTTCTGTGACCACTGAATTGCCAGTGTCCACTGTAGAACTCTCATGTGATATCTTGCTAATGGGACTACTGTAATAGTCAAGGCCATTAGCCTTAAGTGACAGATAAGTAGTCTTGCCTGTGAGCTTGATGTTACATTACTTGATAAACTATAAACCTTAACGACCGAACTTTCGCAAATCGGAGTTTTTCAATACATGTTAGACTGTATCTGACATCCTATAAATTCTATGTTCTGCTTGGGATGCAGTTTTCTCTTCTTGTGGATGACTGATATTCCCAGTTGGTTTGCAAGAGTGATAAGGAATGTTTGATGTTACAATAGTAGATCACTGGAGATAGTAGTTGGGAGCCAGTCGTCTAAATCTGGGAAGGCTTGGATCCCCTGCAGTCGTAGATCAGGTGCTACCATTGCCTTAATCTTGGTGAACACCCAGGAGCTGTGGAGAGACCACATGGCAGTGCTCTGAACTGGTAATGACTGACTACCAGATGGCAATGGAGAAACCTCCTGGAGCACCTCTGGACCATGATGCGATAATAGGCATCCTGAAGATCGATAAAGCACAACCAATTGTCTTTCCTCAATACAGGTAGTATGGACTGCACTGTCACCATCCGGAACTTTCTGTTTGACACACTGATTTAGGTAGCGGAGATCCAATATTGGTCTGAGGTCCCCTGTCTTTTTTGCAACTAAAATAAACCTGGAATAGACTCCAGATACTAAATAGTCGGGGGGGGGGACTCTTTTGGTGAGCAACTTTAGCACTTCTGTTGCTGCAGATTCCATCTAGTTGTGTGGTGTAGAGGGAATCTGTGATCTTTTCTTTGGGACAGATAAAAAGGGTATAGTATAGTGCCTGGTGATTATCCTTAGCACCCATGAATTGGACATTATGATTTGCCAGGCTGAAGGGTGTAAGGCTAAGTGTCACCCAACTGCCTCTGGAGTGCAGCAGTCGGGGCACCATTTGGGTACACTGGTAAGGTTTCTCAGGGAAGGTTCCATGGAAGCCTTGGTTCTGTGGTCCACGTCTTCCTCTCGGGCAACATCCATTCAAACTGCCTCCACCTCTGCCTCAAGAAAGTCTATCCCCAAGACTGTCCTGGTGAAAACCTTGGTATTTTTTTAACCACATTTTTCTACCTTCTCTTTGAATTCCTTGAAAAGGATCTTTGAGGAGAAGAAAAATGGATTCCCATGGCAGACAAGGTATTATCATCCTGCTCCCTCCTGGTAAGTGTTTCCTTTACCTTAGGTCCAAACAGAGTTTAGCCATCAAGGGGGCATTAATAAAGGATGCCTTGAAGCTTTCCACGAAATCACATAGCAGCATCCAGGTATGGCATCTCATGGTAATATCTGTACTGGCTGCTCTTGATGGCAGTCACATGGCCGCATTTGAAGTAGGCTGCAGGGTAGACATTTGGGCATCCACCATCTTTTGAGTAACCAAAGGTAAGCTATCTGAAAGAGACTTGGAAAGCTCCTTGATCAAGTCTCTTTGGAAATGTGTCAGGTGTGCTAGGTAGCTCAGTGCTTGAAGTGCGAAAGTTGCTGATGTATAGGTCCATTTCCCTAGCCTGTCCAACACCCTTGATTCCCTGTTAGGGGAATGGACAGAGAAATTTTCTTCAGGCAGTTCCTTCTTTATGGCTGCTGCTACCACCACTGCATCTAGTAGGGGGCTTTTTGATCAATACTTCCTATCTTTTGAGGTAATCAAGATTTTGCCCCTTTTTGGAACGGGCTCTGCCACATCAGGTTCCTTCCAAACCTTCTAAGCAATGAGATCTATTAAGGCATCAGGAGGTGTGACCACCCAGGACGTCAATGGGCCAGACCCAAAAGCTTCAAGGAACATAGACTCATCAGAAAGACTGTAGGCCATACCCCCCTCAAGCTTCATCAATTCCAGAATGTCTCCAGAAGTGATGTCCTTGGGGGGGGGGGGGTAGATGTTCAGGATCATTCTTTAACATCTCTTTCTTCAATGATGACCTCAGGAGAGGAGTGTAAATGTCTCCATTTACATGTCCTCTTTCACAGGGCATGTCTTAGGGGCTCTGATGAATACCTCAGAATCAGATGGGGATCTCAAACATCAAGCCGCTTTGAAGTTATCTAGGTTTGTCTGCCTCTTTCAACTTGAATAAGAGGAAAGAGACACAGGATCCATTTGGAGTTGGGTGCATGCACCTGTCTTCTTGGTCTGGCCAAGGCCCTTTCCACAGCCCCGAAAGCAGACTCAGCTAATGAAGCCGAGGAGAAACTACCTCTGTCAGAAGGCTTAGTAGGTTTCCAGACTCCAAAAGAGGTCGGTCCTGAGGAGGACCTACACCTGAAGCAAGGAAGGAGAGAAAGGACTCCAAAAATTTTGGATTTAACTCCACTGTCAGAACACCAACACAGATGCTTTGGTTCCAGGACTCTTTTTTGACCCCAAAACATTGGTGATTAAAAAGTAATGGAAGCTGAAGTCTCCAGGGCTATCAGATCCAATGATGGTGCAGCTGAAGGGTTCAAACCCATTTTCGTCAGCTCTGGGAAAGGAGATGGTGTCAGAAGTAGATGAGACAGGGTCAAAGGACCCATTTCCAGTCCTCTCCTTAAGGATGGCACTGGGAGGACCCCTGCTGAATCTGTGTCCTCAGGAATTTCATCATCATACAGTCGACATCCTTCTTGGTAAGACTTCTGGTGGACTGAACAGACCTCGAAGAAGAAGCTACAGATGTTGGTCTTGATGGTAGCTTTTTTGGAAAATAGGTGAGTGTAACCTGGGGCTTACCGACCCAGAGAAAAAGTAGGTTTTGGAGAGGGAGTTCTGATCAGAACTGCACGTGGGTCTGACTGTTGACAACTTATAAGCCAGACTGAGTACAGCGTTTGAATCTGTAGACCTTTTCTTCGAATTCTCGTCTAGTCTGTCTCTGTGTTTCTCTTTGAATCTTTCTCTCTTGTCCTCATTCTTATTAGTAGATGCAGAAGTAGAAAGTAATTTGGCTTCAGAGGACATTGTGAACCCTGTCTGAGGGGGAAAGTGAGCCTTTCAGGATAAGTTTCCCGTTCTGCCTTGAAATGCTCTAGTACCAAAGATAGCACAGATGCTGCAACTTTCCTGAAGATGACAGAGATGCAGACAGTAAAACAGAGGGAATGGGGATCTTGGGGGGGGGGGGGGTAATCTTATGTCCACAGGCTGAACACTTCTCGAAACCTGTGGTCTTGTCAGATATCAGAGCAATACTATTACTAAAACCTATTCCAGTAGTAAACATCACTCTATGCTATATGCATATACGCAATCATTAAAGAAGTTATGCTACAGAAAAAAGTACACTGCAATAAAGCACACTATAGAAAGAACTATTTAAATTATTGAAAATATATGTGCATATATGACAGGCTCTCTATACAAACCTACTAGAAAATCTAATACAGCACACTATGTAAACTATGAAAAAAGGCTATTTGTCCCAAATATTCTACCTACACTAATCCTAATACTATTTAAGACCTAACACTAAATAACAATTTTTTTACGAAAGGGAGGAGTAAAAGATTTTAGTCAGAAAGGTTTACACTTAAGAGCTCTTGGAGGACACATCTGGTCAAACTGGTGGCAAGCAAGATCCAAGGTAAATCAGCTAGGAGGAGGGAATTGTGGATAGGGGAGAAGTCAGAGCTCTTGAATCCAATACTTTGGTATAATGTCGAGATTGGATCCGACTGGATCCAGCAACCCCACGCATTGAATTGGATGAAAAGGGACAACGGGTGGGAGGTTGGCATAATGGTTAAAGTGTTTACCTTACAGACACAAGGTGCAGTGTTTGATTCTCACGTGGGGTAATTGGCTAGGCTTAAAATGGCCCACAAGGGCACTTAGCCTAGTACTAATCTATGAACCTATGAACAAGTCCATGTTATTAGCTTTCTTCTTCAAAGCCAGAAAAACTACCAATCGAGTGATACAATTAGTGCAAATGAACTCATCACTAGGGAAGTCTGGTGATGTGAAAAAAAAATATGAACTTGCACTGTAAGAAAATTATATGTTCTATGACAGAAGATCACCTCCTAAAAAACAGGTTCATCCTGCTGTGTTGTATTACTATTCTCATTATTTCTGCAAATGCCTTCAAAACATTTATGATGACATTAACAAAGACAAGCAGACACTGACTTTCATGTACCCATCACTGCTAGATTACCTTTGTCACTCCAAATAAAGAAGTTAGATACTTACCATAATGTTCCATATAAGTTGTTACTTTTTCATTTGGCTTCAATGTGTGGGTTTAGATCACACATCGGATCTGACTCGGCCATATACTATAACTCTAGGATCCAAAAAAATCTGAGCTTGTCCCCTACCCGTTAATGCCCTGCTCTCCCTTCATTCCTTAGATCAAGTTTGCTGCTCACAAGTTAACTATTGTGCACCATCCAAGGTAATAAACACATATCCCTGAATAGAACAGAACAAAGAAAACTTCAGGAGCTCAAACAGATACAGGGATGCCCATAACAATATCCTTCAGGTCCCAAAAAAGATTTTGGAAGGGGGATGGAGGGAGGTAAGTACATAACTTCTTTACCTGAAGTTGTTGTTTTTCATTTGATCTTCAACCTGTGGGACAGAGTCCCCAACTACATAACTGTAGGGAGGCCCATACAGAAGGATATTCAAGAGCACAGCAGAACCAAAGGAGGCCTAGTTCCTGGAAACAATGTCCAATTTGTAATGCGATATAAAAGTATGTGCATTTGGCCTAGTAGCTGCAGAGCAACTATCATCAATAGGACCAGAAAGCAGTGGAAGTGGATACTCACTTAGTAGAATGAGCCTTGATGGGTACAGATAAGGGTATTCCCTTAATGGAATAAAACAGTGAAATGCAGCTTGTAAGCCAATTTAGCCAGAGTTACTTTGGAAATTGGTATCCCAAAATTAGCCTTCAAACATGAAACAAAAAGCTGGTCAGACTTCCTGAATTGTTTAGTCATATCCCAAATAAAATGTAATTCCCTATGTACATCTAGCATATGGATTTTGTATTCCCCTCTGTTTTGAAAATCGGGGAACAAAATTGGGAGATTGATGACCTGGTTAATGGTAGCCACAGATGCAACTTTGGGCAGGAAAGAAAGGTTGGTATGCAAAGTCACTGTATCCTTGTGGAAGGTAGGGTGGCTTAAGAGATAACACTTGAAGTTCACACACTCTTTTAGCTGAAGTGATGTCTACTAAGAAAGCAGTCTTCCATGACAAAAGCTTGAAATCAACCTTAGCTGCTGGTTCAAAGGGAGGTGCAACCAACTCTTGCCAGACCATGCTAAGGTCCAACGGAGGAGTAGGATCCTTAATGGGAGGCCGAAGAAGAACAAGTTTTTCAAAATTTGGATGAAGCCAAAGGTAATGAATTTTCATCAATGTGAAAGTTATAAATTGCTGCCAATTCTACCTTCACAGTAGAAAAACTAGCTCTGTTATGAAAAATGGGCACTAAAAAGTCTAAAACAGCAGGAAAGGAAGCCGTGAAAGGATCCAGGAGATTTTTGGCAAGCCCAAATGGAAAATCTCTTTCACTTGCTGTTATATATTTTCTTGGTGGAAGTTTTATGTCCTGTGACTAAAATTTCTCTAACTGGGGAAGACCGCCCGGGATTTGTAGCCATCAATGGAATTGGGGCAACCAAGTGGTCAATTTCAGGCTGGATAGATCTGGGTGAAAACACCCTGAAGAATGGGACAGAAGGTCTGGAATGGGATCCAGAGTCCATGGTGGACAAATTAGGTGAGACCAAAGGAAGAAAAACTACAATAGGTAGAAAAAAATTAGAAGTAAATTGTCAAAAAATACTCACTAAACCCAAAAGGAGCTCAGGCAATCACATTCCTGATGCTGTTCTCAAACACAGCAAATGAGATTTGAGGGATGAAAGGAGAGCTGGGAATTATGGGTAGGGGAGGAGCTAAGATTTTTGGGATCCTAGAGTTATAGTAGACAGTCGAGTCAGATCCGAACCCACAGGCTGAAGATCAAATGAAAAACAACATCTTCAGATGGTATAGTTTAAAGGTCAATGGAAAACAAAGCAACAAATGGGAAAACATTTATTAATATAAAGATGGCGTCTGCTTGCTGGGCTGTGGTACTTGAGGCTATTTTACTGGAAGGAATGTGTTCTGTCCTCTTTGTGCTTCTGAAATGGATGAAAAGACTACCAAAATGAATTTCTGGATTAAGGTGACTTTTGTCACATTCGGATGCATGACATTTCCCTCCCAGAAGTACAGCACTGGAGTTATTATGGCATGGGGGTGTGACACTTTTGTTGGGGTTCAGGGTAGCTTGTTTTAATGAAAACGTGCTGCCATATTGCCCTGTTTGGCATTGCATTTTAGCCAATGTGGATTTGAACGTATTTTCTGTTTATTTTCATATGTGTATGCTTGCTTTACATTACGCACTGTTGGTCTCCATACAGCCAAGATCTCCATAAAAAGACAGAAGCTTAAAAGACTGCAGATCAAAAGATTAAAGTTGAAATTCCGAAGCTCTATAAAACTGAAATTCAAAAACCTGAAATACTGTAGATATATATGTACAAATTGTACAGATTTTTGCCCTCGTATTTTAGACTGTTCTTCATAAGATTTATGGTTTTCTGGCAAATTAAGGACTGAAATTACTAAATGACATACATTTGAGTTTCAAATTTCATATCCTTCAGAAAAGGCATACAAATGTAAAACCTGTTATTCTAGCAATTTTCTAAGTTTATTATGGCAATATTTAAAATCTGTCACTGATTTTGGATCTTTGTCCTCCCACAAACATAATTTCCAGCTTTGCCAAGAATTCTTTCACTAAGAAGTTGAAACTCACGTCCCTCATACTCCTCCATAATTAATGCTAGCACCAGGCCATAAGAACAATGCAGGTTTTGACCCTGCACTAAGTAGATAACAAGAAAACAGAAATATCACATTGCTTCAAACCGCCGTTCCCCCTACTAATATCCACTGCTAAAGCGATGAAAAGAAAATATTTATGCCTGATTTTTTAAATGTTTACTTCCACTTTGGGACAATGTCACAACAGAAAAAAAAATGAAGTTAACTTCAGAAGAGAGGGAGAAACTGACCTAATGTAAATAATACTCTGCTATAATGCAAGGAAATAATACGCTTGGGTATGGTTTAGAAACTAGTAAAATAATGAATAATGGCACTTCCTCCGTAGTTATAGGTGCATAGAAAATAATTATAATCATAAACCAGAGAAGAGTTAGAGATTGACATCTTATGGCAGGCACAAAAATTACCATCATTTCCTGATTACAAGAAAGCACAATTCTGCCATCTAGTGGAAGAGAAAGACAATTCCAGAGTAAGCCTCAGCACTCAGCTACACAATATGCCTGTGCTACTGCCACAAGTAATTCTGAACGCAAGTACTTGTGTTCTGAAATAAAAAAAACGCACTTTTAGGTGTGGGGAAGAGGCAAAAAAGATAAAGCTGAATGGGATCTGGATGCAGTACATAAACATAGTGCAATGTATACCTTTCAAGAGGTCTCAGTCAGCAGAATGTCATATGATTAAAAACTCCAGTATCAAGTGGGATTTGATGAAATTTACAGCAGTTACTCTTCATGGAATTATTCTGCCAAAAGTGTGTGAAGGTTGTCATTTTCTAATTTCCTTTACAAATCTGCTAGATCATCCTGTCTTTTCTCAGCGGTTCTTCACCTGAATACTACACCTCAGGGGAAATGTCAACAGGCTCAATAATTAAGACAATTTATGGACCCCCCCCCCAAATACAGACAGTTGTAGTGAACGAAAGCTTAATGAATCATTCTTGGTCAATGCATTACAATGAAAATGCAGTTTGCTAACTTACACTTACTTTTAAGTCAGAAGAAAGGGAAACTGCATTCTGAATAGTTCTTGTGCTCCTTTATGTTAAAGAACATTTTTGAAGTGTTATGACATCATATGAAGTTAAAAAAGAGTCAGGTGGGCTTGACCCTCTCCTTTATGCCTTTTTTTCTTATTAATGAGTTTCAGTTAGTTTCAGTTTTTGACTTTCAGTCAGAGGGTTTTCTGATTCACGAAACAAACTCCCTTTTAACAATCCCATGAAGTGTATTCAGTCTCAAACAGTTGTATCATGACTTCTAAGCTGATCACAAATCCAAACTAAAAAAAATATTTTGAATTCATTTGACAGAGTAAGGAACACAACTGAATGAGTCATGAGCAACAAGCCCGTAAATTTTGGTCCAAAAAGAGCTAAAAACCTGAAATCATCAAGCCTGCTGGCAGTACTCAGAGCCTACAAAGGTAGTGAGGAGTTGTTGCATGGCTTGCTATCTTTTTGAGTCTGGTGATTTTGTTTTATTGGCATCACATACCTGGAAAAACTCAAAAACACCAATGGAGAATTATCTGCAAAACTTGTGTTTAAGCCAAAGTTAGCATGTTTTGAGTTGCAAGCATTTCAATAAAACTATGCTACTTAAGAGGGGCTTAACACTTTCAGATTATACTTATCATATTTCTGGGACGTCAACTTCCTCATTTACCCATAGTCCCTTTGGCAGTACTTCTCACAAGAATAAATTCTCTAAGCAATGAAAACATTGAAAAGGTGAGGAAAATCTAAGAAGACACAGAAAGTAAATGTGTGAACCCTTAGTAATTTTGCCAGTCCTGCTGAGTCCTAAGGATGTAGGGTCAGCTGAGGCTTAGGTTTGTCTGCTCTGACTTGCAACCTTACTTTTGTTTTACTCCACGTGTGGTGAACCCTCTAGAAGTTAATAGTGAGTTCTCTGCCTTGGGTGATAGCCAAGCCTCCAACTTTCTGATTACTAGACCATAGCCTTGCATTGTTCCCAGGTGAGTGTAGTCCACTCCCAAACAAGGATAATTCATACTGGAGTGTCTCTCACCAAGTGTTCTATCAACTTTGTTCAAAAAGGATAATTTGTAGTGGGGTTACTCTCACCAAGTGTTCTATCAACTTTGTTCAAAGTCACTGGGTGTTTTCAGTAACTACTATCAGGGATTAGTGGAGCAGCTTGCTAAACAGAGATTGGACTGTTCCTCTTTCTCCATGAAAGTATGATCCTGGTGTTAGTATGAGGGTGACGGGGACTATCAGGGATGAAGTCTGCCTCCCCCATGCAAAAAACACTTCATTTTATATTTTACAGCTTGATAAGCTACTGCATAAGCTGAGATGTTGACATCTCAACATGTGGGCTTCTGCATGGATTGCTAATGTCAATGGGCTAAACTCATTAGCTGGTGTAAATGAGTTGGTTGTCAAAAAAAAAATACTACATCCTTCCCATACATCCAAGTATAGCAATAGAGAATTTCCAACAAAAATACTCAAAAGTTGCAAGCAAATTAGTTCTGCCTAGTTTTAGTTAACTTTCTCCTGGGTGGCTTGCCCCCCCCCCCCCCCCCCAGCCAGTTACTCAGTCAACTGAAGTCTGGGTGTCGATACACCTAAAGTCAGTTATGCAAATGTCCATAAAAGTTCACCTCCTTTATTTGATTACTGGTATTTTGCTGAATATCTAACCAACAGCCCCTTCTAGTACCAATATCTGCTTCTCCCCTCTGGTAAGGACATGCAGCTAACAAAAAAAAAAAAAAAAAGGGAGCCCAACCACAGCTGACCTGTCTCTAGTTTAAGGGAGAAATATGGATGATGGACCATACATATGAACAACTGAAACAGGAAGTTGGGGCCTGCTGAACAGAAAAGATGATGAGAAAACACCTTCAGCTATTCACCCTATAGTCCAAGGATTTTTTTTTTTTTGTAAGTACATGTCCATGGAGCAGGACTCAAAGCCAGTGCCACAGCTCCCAACCATAAACAAAGACAGGTTTTAGAGGGTTCAGAAAGAATAGTGAAAAACACATGGACCCAGTCACAGGTCCTGCAGTGGTCTTTCTAAATGCTTTAGGGAGTTCAAAGCTAGACTTTATCCTCAATTCTCTTTCCCAAATGATAGGGAGATCTGAATTATTGGCAAATTTGACAAAACAGTTAGTGCTCTGACTAACCACAATCAATTCATGAAGGATATCAACGGTGCAGTAGTATAAGACACTTAACCACAACAGCATATCTTTGTAGAGAGGTGAATGTAACAGTAAATTGTAATATTTGGGTTTACATACCATTTTTTCCTTCTGGCCACAGCTTACATCAGTTGTGCTATCAGGGATATGGAATATTGAAAAAAATGATCTTGAATGCTTACTGCACAACTCCTAAGTCTTCCTTGCAGAGGGGATGAGAATCAATTCTACCTTGACTGCTGATGTACCACACCACAGCCATGCAGTCTAACCAAATGCAAAATGGTTTAGAGGAAGATAAAGCTGTAGTGCTTGCACAAAGAGAAAAAATCTCAGCCCTACATCCCTAATGTGTATAACTCTGTATCTTGATTGGGCTAAATAGCCAACACAGTCTGTCTCAGGTAGTGGCCACCTCACCCTAAGACTGAGGCACCTGCAATCAATGACACACAGGGAAGATAGAAAAAGGGCATACCCACCATAAGACTGGTCAGTAAAGTTTATAAAGTCAAATACCTTTTCTAGGCTTGAGTGTGCTATGACAAAACGCATCCTTCAGACAGTAATAAAGTTGGATGAAGAGTGAGAAACTGGCAGTTAATACTCTCCTATCCAAAACAACTAGAACGTTTATGGCTACTTTGCTACCTCTGCATCTAGG